>NW_010366164.1:1644970-1693557 GCF_000414095.1 Morus notabilis
GTTCGTGGCCGGATCTTAGGTACCAAGCCTTTACCAAGTATCCGAGAGGCTTTCTCTGAGGTCCGCAGGGAAGAAAGCCGAAAAAGAGTTACGATGGGGCAACCAGGGGTTCCCGTGACTGTAGAAGGGTCAGCATTAGTAACCCACAAGGACAGTTCCATAGCCCAAGACTCTTCTGCACATGCTGTACGTGGACCTCCTCAGAATCGCAGTGATAATAGGCCACGCAAAGGAAGACCCTGGTGCGACCACTGTCGCAAACCAGGCCATGTTAAGGAAACATGTTGGAAGCTGCACAGAAAACCTGCAGATTGGAAGCCCAGCCACACATGTGGTGATCATGAGAGTCGTGGGAATGTCGCCTCTACTGAAGAAACCAAAAGCCCAAGTCAAGCCCCATTCACCAAGAATCAACTTGAGATGCTGCAGCACTTGATTAGTCAGGCTCATCCATCCACCAACTCGTCAGTGATTGGCACAGGGGGAGTCCCTTAGCGAGGTAATGACACTCTGGCCTTTCATGCCGCAAAGGCATCCTCAACCCATTGGATTGTAGATTCTGGCGTATCTGATCACATGACAGGTGATATGTCCCTATTATCCTCCTATAGTCCATGTCCGAGTACTCTCACCATTTGTATTGCAGACGGCTCATGCTCTACAGTTGCTGGAACTGGCACTGTCCAGCTTTCTCAAACTCTTACCCTCCATTTAGTTCTTTTTGTGCCTAATCTTGATTGCAATTTACTATCTATTAGCAGACTCAATAAAGATCTGAACTGTGAGACTAAGTTTTTTGCTAAATCTTGTGTACTTCAGGACTTGGATTCGGGGAAGACGATTGGCAATGCTGAGCTTTGTGCAGGCCTATACCTTCTCAAATTTGACAATCCTCCAACATGCCCGAGATGTAATGCACTTAGTGCCAGTCCACAGAGTCAGTCCGATAGCAGTCATGAGTCAATGAGTCATTCTAATAAAGATAGTGTTATTATGATGTGGCACTATCGCTTAGGTCATCTAAATTTTATGTATCTTGAACGTCTTTTTCCATCATTATTCATTAATAAAACTTCTAAATTTTTTCACTGTGATGTCTGCCAATTATCCAAACATACTCGAAGTACATATTCTCTGTGACCATAAAAACCTTCTCATCCATTTTCCCTCATTCATGGTGATATCTGGGGGCCTTCAAAAATTCAAAACATCACAGGGGCTCGATGGTTCTTACTATTGGTTGATGATCATACACGGCTAAGCTGGGTATTTCTCATGAAAGACAAATCTGAAACTAGCCAAATTTTCCAAAACTTTCATACTATGATCCAAAACCAATTCCATGCTAATATTCAGGTCCTCAAGACTGACAATGCATGAGATTTCTTTAACACCGTTCTTGATCCTTACTTGCAGTCTCATGGAATTGTCTATCAAAGTTCCTGCGTTGACACCCCTCAACAAAATGGAGTGGCCGAGCGTAAGAATCGCCACTTACTTGAGGTTGCTCGTTCCTTGTTGTTCACTTCCAACGTTCCCAAAAGATTCTGGGGCGAAGCTGTTCTCACCGCAACTTATCTCATTAATAGAATGCCTTCCCAAATCCTAAACTACAAAACACCAACCCAAACTCTCCTTAACACCTATTCTCATTCTCACCTTATTTCTCAAATCCTGCTTAAAATTTTTGGTTGCACAGTGTTTGCTCACATACACTCACAACATCGAGGAAAGCTTGACGCTAGAGCTACAAAGTGTATCTTTCTTGGCTACTCACCCAACAAGAAAGGATACAAATGCTACTGCCCCAACACCAAGAAATTTTTCCACTCCATGGATGTGACTTTCTTTGAAGACAAACCCTTCTACCCCAATTCTGCAATTCAGGGGGAGAACAACGTGCAAGAATCACAGAATTGGACCTCTATTAGTGATACAATCTCCGAACCCGAACCAACCAATGACACTCTCACCATTCTACCAGTCCCCACCAATCCACCAGACCTGTCCTCAGCCGAGACACCTCTACCAACCGAGTCTCAACCTGTGAATCCTGAGTCAAACCTATTGAGTCCTACTCATCTCCCAAGTCATACTACAGTAAATAAAGAAATTAGTGTCTACTCAAGGAGAAGGCGTCGTCAAGGAGAGCCTGTGCAAAGCCAGCAGAACCAGGAATCTAATCCGGCTCCAATTGCCCTTGAAAAACCGCAAGGTAAAGAAAAACTTACCCCTGTTCCTTTGGCTGAGAAATTTACAGATCATAGCTCAGATCTAGATAGACCGATTGTTGAAAGAAAAAGGGTTCGCTCATGCACGCAACATCCTCTTCACAACTACATGACATATTCAAACCTGTCCCCTGGTTATAGGGCATTTGTGTCATCCTTGGATCAAGTTCAGATTCCCAATTCCGTTCATGAAGCCTTACGAGTGCAGCAACCTTAGAAGAGATCCGAGCGCTGGAGAAAAATGGAACCTGGATCCTCACCACTCTTCCACCAGGAAAACACAAGGCAGATGGTAATGTCGAACGATTCAAGGCCCGTCTGGTAGCCAAGGGTTTTACACAGTCTTATGGAATCGATTACCAAGAGACTTTTGCACCGGTTGCTAAGCTAAACACTATCCGGGTTCTCTTGTCTATAGCGGTGAATCGAGATTGGCCATTATTTCAACTCGATGTGAAGAATGCGTTTCTGAATGGAGATCTTGTAGAAGAAGTATACATGGATTTACCTCCAGGATTTGAGAACAACTCCACAAAGAACAAAGTCTGCAAACTCCAGAAGTCACTGTATGGCCTCAAACAATCACCCCGAGCCTGGTTTGACAGATTTACAAGGGTTCTAAGACTAGATGGATACTCTCAATGCCAAGCGGACCACACATTATTTGTGAAACACTCAACTGATGAAAGACTCACAGTGCTCATTGTATACGTCGATGACATAGTGCTCACAGGAAACAATGAAGGAGAAACAAAACACCTCAAACTCTTGCTCTCCAAAGAGTTCGAAATTAAGGATCTCGGACACCTAAGGTTCTTTCTCGGGATGGAAGTGGCCAGGTCAAGCAAAGGAATATCAGTCTCGCAACGAAAGTATGTTCTAGACCTTCTAAAAGAAACTGGCATGACCGGGTGTAAACCAGTTGAAACACCTATGGACCCGAATACCAAGTTAGGAGCTCAAGCCGAAGGAGTAGCAATCGACAAAGGAAGATACCAGCAATTGGTGGGAAAACTAATCTACCTAGCTCATACCCGTCCTGAGATAAGTTTTGCAGTCAGCGTAGTCAGTCGGTTTTTGAATAATCCCTCTGAGGTGCATATGGAGGCTGTGTACAGAATACTGAGATATCTCAAGAAGGATCCCGGGAAGGGATTAATGTTCAGGAAAACTTCCGCGAGGACTCTTGAAGTCTACACAGATGCAGACTGGGCTGGATCCCCTATAGATCGAAGATCAACCTCAGGCTACTGTTCATATGTGTGGGGAAATCTGGTAACATGGCGTAGCAAGAAACATGCAGTAGTTGCACGCAGCAACGCCGAAGCTGAGTTCCGAGCCTTAGCCCATGGAATATGTGAAGGCATTTGGCTAAAACGACTACCGGAAGAACTTAGAGTAAGGATAGATGGACCTATAGAAATGCTGTGTGACAATCAATCAGCTATAGCCATCGCAAAGAACCCGGTACACCATGACAGAACGAAGCATGTTGAGATAGACAGGCATTTCATCAGTGAGAAGATTGAAAGCAGAGTGATCTCCTTAAGACATGTTCCTTCACAGCACCAGACAGCTGACATTTTGACTAAAGCTCTGCATCGTCCTAACTTTCATGAGTTGAGTTCTAAGCTAGGCATGTCAAGTATGTATACCATCTAGCTTGAGAGGGAGTGTAGAAAATCAAGCTAGACGTTAGGAATCTTGTTATATCCCGGATATTAGGAGTATTCACAGCTGTTGTAATCCTAATTTAAATTTCCTAAGATAAGGTCGGTTAGTTCCTGATTTTGTGGATTAGGGTTAGTCCTTCTTATGTATATATATACCCATCAATCAATGAATAAAAGATCAGAGGATTACTTCCTAAATTTCTACATAGTGACTAGACTGAACCCCCCCATTATGTTTTCTACTTGCAGAAAGAGTGCTGAGAACGCAATCCAGACTCTGAATGGGACAGTAATCGGTAAGCAAACAGTTCGTCTTTCATGGGGCCGCACACCAGGACACAAGCAGGTAAAAAATTGCTTTATGCATATTGATATATGATTTTTCCTTGAACTATTACCCTTGGGAGAAAAATTGTTTTCTTGATATCTTTGTATGGTATGTATTAACGTCATAACGTGTTTTGAACTGAATCTCCAACAAAACACTCAAACTTTAAGCTTTAGTCCGACAGACATGCAAAATCAATCGTTGACCCCAGTTTTGTTTTCTTTCTCGAACCTCCCAAGTTCATCTAGGTTGTGTCTCTTAGCTCCTTATTTAATCCTTTTGCGTTCAATATTTCGCAGTATCTTACTGTTTTTGAGGTTCTGAATTAACAGTTAAAGTATTAGTCATCGTCATACTAGAATTCCTATGCCTTCTCCCTTCCTGTTATGACTGGCTTTTGTTGATTGTTTTCTTGAATTACGTGGAATTTAACAGTGGAGAGGAGATTCGACTAACCAGTGGAACGGGGTGCATCATGGAGGCTACGGTGGTTATGCATATGCGGTGCCACAGCACACTGCAGCTGTGGCCAATGGGGCTTCTTGACAGGAGTACGACAATTATTAATCGTGTGTAAAATGAACTTTATAGGAGTGGCTTTCTTAGATGTAGTTATCAATATCATGATTGGAATAGGGTGGTGGATTCAGCTTCTTCTTCTTGTACTTGTCATGAATTTTTGTAGCTCTGTCTTTGTCATTGTATTTGTATCGTTACTAAAGATTTTTGGTCTGTGGGATTTTTTTTTTCATTTTATCAGACGGGAAAATATTTCACCCTCTCTTTTTCATTTTTTGTTTTGTTTTGTTTGTTTTGTTTGTTTGTTTTGTTTGGTTAAGCGTATACATATATATTCGGGAGAATCGTTGAAAGTAATTTTGAATATCCACCAAGTGCTCTGTCTCATTTCATATCTTGTTGATTGATTTGTTTCTATGTGAGAATTTTGAACGTTTATTGGTTTTTATATGCAAACAAGCCTCTATGCAGGCTGCAGGCCAGTATTTGATACCAAAAAAAAAAATGCATGATGAGGATCACCGTATATCTATTCTATTGTCATGATTTGGCATTTTGCTCGTTTTTACATTGCTCTGCTTGTATATATATTTTGGTTGGAAAATGGATCCTATATTTGTTTGATAACGCAGATGAAAAACATTTTATGAACAAAGAGTTAAAATTGGCTAAGTAGAAAAAATGGAAAACTTTCTCAGGAAATTGTATTTTCTATTCTTTTTTTGGTAAAAATAAAAAATAAAAACTAAAAAAAGTAAAATCTCTTAACTCATACACGAGTTGGCCCCTTCTGCTTTTTTTGTCCGACCAGAGTGTGCATTTGGGGTTGATGCAGGGAAAAATGTTTTCGTTATTTCAGGGACAAATGTTTGGTCGATAGCTGTACTATTATTGTCGTTATTATTTTATTGAGGCTGATATATCTTTAAAGATTAAAGATAAAACATCATGAAATTGAAAAAGTTACAAAAAAAAAAAAAAAAATGCTAACACAAGTTAAGTGCAAACACGTTCTCTTTCTTTCGTGTTTTATTTATTTCTTTGTCGTCGCTTCTCTTGGTGTCATTTGTTTTTTTTGCATAATTTCTGTTGAGGTAACTAGACATAAGATGAAGCCTAAATGTGTATTTGTAGCTTGTGCGCGTTTTCTTTTCTTATTACTTTGTTTAACTCTCTCTCACACCAATGCTCCTCTTTTCTTCTTTATTCATAGGACAAATTTTATAAATTTTTTAAACTTTCTCACTTGTGTCAACATGCCACTTGCACTTTAAATTATTCATATTGTGCCCCTTAAATTTTGTTACTTGTGTCAACATACTCTCTAAACTTTAAAATGTCAATATTATGCCCCTTAAACTTTGTCATTTGTGTCAACATGCCATCTGAATCTAATTCTGTTAAGTTTTTTTTTAACAGAAATGCTTATAAACGCCTCCTGAACTGTCACTTGTGTCAATATGTCTCAGAACTTTAAAATGTACTTGTTATGCCCCCTGAATTATGACATGTCTCCAAATTTTCTTCATCCATCTTGATTCTATCAGTTTTTTGAATAGAAATGTTGATATGATCATTAAATTGCTAATTATCTATGATATTTGGAGTTTATTGAATGCCTTTTCCTTTAAAAATATTAGTTGGGTACCAATTTTAAAGGGGAAGACATTCAATATAACCCCAAATATCATAGTTAATTAGTAATTTAATGGTCATATCAATATTTTCATTCAAAAAACTAATAGAATCAAGATGGAGGGGGAAATGTTGGAGACATCATAGTTCGGGGGGCACAACATCTATATTTTAAAGTTCATGGAGTAAATTGACACAACTGATAAAGTTCAAGGGGCATTTATAAGCATATCCGTTAAAAACTTGATGGAGTTAGACTCATGGGGCATGTTGACATAAATGACAAAGTTCAAGGCGCACGATATACACATTTTAAAGTTCAAGAGGCATGTTGATACAAGTGACAAAATTGAAGAAGAATTTATAAAGTTTGTCCTTATATTTATCTTTACTACATTAAAACCCACAAAAAGAGGCGAAGCATTCATTTCTGAGTATAGTACGAAAAACATTTTGTTCCTCTTCTGGGACGAATTTTTTTTATTATCATTATTGTTCTAGTTTTTTTTTATTTTTTTATTTTTTATTTTTTTTATTGATCTATCGTTTTGCCCCTCTTAAAATAACTTCTTTTAAATATGTGCCTATTTATTTTATAATTTTTTTGTAAGGTTTATTTACAATTTCATATTCTATATGTTTCTTTAATTTAGCAGAAAATGGACACTACGCTGGAGAGTTTTTTTTTTTTTTTTTTTACACTGAATGCTACATCGTCCATTTGCAAGTCTATATGTTTCTTCGACATTCCTTTTTCGTGGTCAATTTTCATGTGGGTTTTGTGAAAAATCAAAAAGTTGATTTGGGTTATATGTTGGGGAGGATTTTGATTGGCCGTTGGAATTGGCGGTTATGGTGGTTTCAAGGATTGTTTTTCTTACCGCCGTCTTCCCTTAAAAAATAACTATTAAGTTTAATACGATATGCACATATATAGAAAGACAATATTATAGATACGGCCGACCACCATCTTTTTACCATCAACTTATAATCAAGTGGTTCTAAAAATCCTACTCCATCGATGGAGCAAAAGTACGTGATGCTCTAATATTCCCAAGAATTAATGCTTGAAAGAGTTCAACTTCCAAAGTTTTATCAATCTTTACAAGAAGCTGCTATTATGGCAAAAAGAAGGCTCTGGTTTAAACTAAAAATCAGGCAAAGTTTAATTCTTCAATTCTGTAATCAATAATCGTTCCTAACCTACTTGACTGATTTTTTTATTTTTTATTTTTTATTTTTTTATTTTTTATAATTAACCTACTTGACTGAATTCTCAGCCAAAAAAAAAACCCTACTTGACTGAATTAATAGCAATTTTTTTTTAGCCCTTCTTTTCATTTTCTTATACTTGAATATCATGTTAAGAAATATCTAGAATACTAGCTCCTTTAGAGACGTAACCGGATCGATTCTCATACTGGCGAATTAATAAGGCGAGAAGATACAATTGGTATGCAATGATATTGGATTATCTCTTTCACCAAATCAACCATATAATTAATATTGAACCTGTTGAATACTACTATTTTAAGTAACTTCCTCGATGTTGTAAATGGCTACAGTCCACTCATACATGTGTTTATCTGCGTATCTTGGTCCTTAAATGATTAATGCTTAAAAATTAAGCTGGTAAAAAATTTTTTTTTTTTTGTTTCCCTCAAAAAAAAAAAAAAGAAATTTATGGGGAAATATTATACTTTTACGTCAAAATATATCAACAAGCAAAAGTTGACCATTATATCATAACGGCTTAAATTAATTAGTTAAATCTGAGTGGATATGGACATGACAACATCATTCGAGCCTTCTAAAGGAAGTCCTAATTTATAAATCGGTCACGTGTTTGTTATGTTAATACATAAATATATACACACGCACTTGTGTATACACACACACGTTAATCTTATACATGTGTATGTATATAGATATATATTAGATACATGATATAGCTGGCTGTGTGGAATTGTATTTGTTTATAAGCATACTCAAGGGTAGACTAATTCATGTAAACTGTTTAATTATGACAAAGAGCATATCAGATCGCCAAATAATTGTCATTTTGCAAAGTCAAAGACAATGAACTATCTTATCATGAAGAGGGAAACACTAAAATATACGAAGTGGTTGAACACTTGCATGGGAAACATGGTTTTGATTGGATAAATACAGTGCACGGTTGCGTCAACATCTTCTAAACAAGGTTTTTAATGATTAAGTTTTATCGGTGGTTACTTTTAAATATAATTTGATGACATGACGTGATAAAAATTTAATTTTATTAATTGTTATTAATTTTTTTAGTTAACTATTCAATTTATTATAACTGTTGGATTAATAATATCTATGAATGGATAAATATTAAAAAAATCATTAAAATTACTCCCATATGAATATATATATATTAGGGGCCAAACGTATACTAATTACTTTGTACACATGAATACACAAAGCACATATAAATATAGCACCTAGTTTTTGGTAACAAAATATATATAGCACCTGATGTACATGTTTCATTCTATATCAATTGATTTTGACATTTAGGTTAAGCTCAATATAAATATAAGGGCTTTTTCTTTTTTCCCTTTTAACAAATTTTTTGCTTGAATGGTTTTTTTTTTTTTAATTTATGTTCAACTTTTACTCAGTAGTTGTATTACCGTTAACTTGTTATTAACTCTTTTAAACTTTAAAATATGAAGGATATATACATTTAAAGAATCTGAAATAAGATAGGAAAATTAGGAAATGATTTTGGAGAATGGTATCACAATATATATATGTCGGTATAAAAACTAAAGAGAGAGACTATAAAATAAACTACAAAAGAGGTATGAAATGAATAATATAGCACAAAAATTATCTGAAAATAAAAATCCCCGACCATTGAGGCTCTAATTTGAATTGTTTACGAGATAAATAAATAAATAAAAAAAAAAGCAGTACACCACTGTAGTAATTGGGAGAAGAAAGAAAGAAAAGATGAAAAATAACTTTAAGGGGACGTTATAGGGGCCGAAATGAAAGACTTTTTCTTATAGGGCCAGAATCGAATATGTGTCATTGATAGCAATATTTGAAAATCAAATAAAAGGAAGAGGGTTTGATCAGTTAACGTTAGGAATTTCTTCCTTGCATACGACACACATCCCAATGCTTGCTCATCAAAAGACAAATCCAAATCTTCACCTTTGAACACTTTACTTTTAGATATCAAGCAAAAATATATAGTTGGCCATAAATATTTTATGGACTTTTCGCAAATGTTCTAGAGGTTGTCATATTAAGCACGTATGGCAAATAAGAATTATGAGCATGCCTCTATATATCAGCGTTGATAATTTCGTGTACAAATATCTTTCGTTTTCACATACAATGATGTGTCCAACTTTACTACTTGTAACATTTACGTCATTCTACCTTTTTTTCTCTGAAAAAATAACATAACTTACGTCATTTTATATTGAGAAAAAATTAGAATGAATTTAATACTAGTTTCATTCTCAATGTCAAAATGATGAAATTAATTTATTAATGTGTGAAACTTAAAAAACCATATTCGAAATTTTATACTATTAATCATGAAATCAATTAATCAGTACGTATGAAACTTAAAAAAACATATTTTATATTTTATACTATTTTCGTTCTTATTATCAAAATGAAGAAATTAATTTATTAATGTATCAAACTTAAAAAACCATTCGCGTATATTTGATTACGTTAAAAGATTAGCCTACATTTTCTGGTAGTTTTTATACTATTTAATTGTTCAACTTGTCTCGTTTCTTTAAATTTTTTTTTTTTTTTCCCTTTTCGTGTGTGTTTACTTACAATATTATTATTACTTATGAAATAGGAAATCGAAATAAAGAAAAAATTTGTACCAATATTCAATTCTAATTTATCCAAATGACATTCCCCAAACTACATTATCTAACTGACCACATTGCTTGCATAGTCTTCAATAATGGGGAATTATAAAGAAATAGGAATGATTAATGAAGCCACAAAGTCAATATATTCGTTTTTTTAAAAATGAAAATTTAGATTTTGTCTGTTTATGCTGGCCTGGGATGGGAAATCCTGCTCATAAAATTTGAATCCTTTTTCTAATTAAGCTGCGTGCGTCCTTGAATTCTTGTAGACAAAAGAAACAAATGATAAGAACAACTTGTGCAGAAAAAAAAAAATAAAAACGTGGTAGGGAAAAAAATTAAATTCAAAACCATTTTAATTCCCAAATATTAATTCCAGTTACTTGATTTTTTAATTATATATATATATATATGTTTTGGGGAACTGGTCAATATATAAAATTTTCTGCTGGCTGTTTTGTGGCTGTGTTGAGCCCGATTGCTAGTTTCTGCTGGCACGAGCTTTTTGCTTTTTGTTTGTGACAGGACTACTATTCTGGTTTTTTTTTTTTTTTTTTTTTTTTTTTTTTTTTTTTTTTTTTTTTTTCCGTCTATCAATTTTTTTCATTAAAAAAAATAAAACGCTATATTTGGTTAGAGGAATGCAAAATTGGAAATAGAAGATAAAAATCAAAATGAAAAAATAAAATTAAAAAAAAGAATCAGCCTTGATATTGCACCCGACTTCACAATATTTGTGGGAAGAGAAATACAGTAGTAGAAAATTGTTCATACCAATTTATCTTACCATTATGTCCTTATACAAGTGTGTGAGTGAGTCCTATGATTAAAAAAAAAAAAGTGTGTCAATGAGGTGTAATAAAGCAAAATAGTTATTTCATATCCTTGTTTTTTGTTTAATATTCTCACCTCTAAATGGTGGGTCCTATAAACTGTCTACTTCTTTCCTTCTTAATTTCATATATCAAACAACTCGATATTATCTTTTCTACTGGTCTAAAAATTCATCCACAATTTCTTCTTAGCACTTTTCTACTCGACCTAAAAATTTCAAAATTTCAAGATCGAACGAGAAATCTCTACAAAAGAAAAAAAAAAGAGAGATAAAAGAATATATTGTACAGAAATATAGTAAGAACATTAACAACGAGCATTCAATGTAATAGAATCTAATTTTTGATGTTCCTTTTTTTCAGAATTTTTGAACAGTTATATATGCATTTATTGAATAGAAAATGTTTACGAGAGAAAGTAACCTACAATATTGCTCACTTCAGTACTGTCAAATTTTATTAATTTAAATTATATTTATATCAAAGCCAAAAAAAAATTATAGGAAAACTTTTCCATTCAAGATTATCCAATACCACTAAGATATTTTTTTTTTATATCCTACCATAATTCTCCAAATGTTTGTCCTTATGAGTCATGACTTGTGAATAACATGTGTTTCTCTAATAAAAAAAAAATGTCATTATCTGTAATCAAGGTTTCATCATGACTCCAGAAAATTAGGTTATCGTTTTAAAAACGTTAATGGGATTCAATTTCCGTAGTTGTGTGCATGTCGCTTGCATGATTGCATAAGCTCCATTTATTTTATTATTAATTCTTATTATCTACGAAGGGAAATATTATTCTTGGGACTTTTCTCTTTTAAAGCATTATTATTGGGGGCATTTTACCACCCCGACAGCTGAGAAAAATAAATTATATATGTTTAGAAAAGGTATTTACGATAATATGATGGAAATAGAGAAATTAATCTACTTCAGAGAAATAATTTTATGATAATTCAGAATGATAATTAGATTAGTTGTGGTGTTGTCCTTTACTTTCGATCACCAAAATTTGTTTGGAGATCATGGGTCGTATTTGTCGAGTTCAAATATGTTGTTCTCAATTTATTGTTTTATTAGTTGTCCCTGTAAAATTTATCACGTCATTAAAATTTAACAACTCAACTGCATAACAATATGCTAAAAACTAAAAATTGTTAAACAACTCAATGAGGATTAAAATATAATTGGAGAGACAACCAATAAAACATGAAAATGCGATAACAAATTTAAACTCGTATTTGTCAATAAAAATAGTCATTTTCCACTTCTTTTTCTAATCAATACTTTGGGCTAGTTGTTATGGGTCATCCCCCTATTATTCCACAAGTTGGTCGTAATTTATTTATTTATTTATTTTTTTCTGTGAAAGAGGGTAAATTCAGTCACCAAGGTGTACTTTGCTACAAAAACAAAAACAAAAAAAGGAAGAAAAAGCAGAAGAAGCTTGAGTAGTGTCTAGTGAATACTGTGATATGTCCTAATACCTTATTTTACTAGTAATTCCATGACCATCAACTAATCCCATGAATTTGATATATGTTGGGCTGTTTAATGTATGTTAATTAACGGCATAGACAAACATAATCATCTCAGACTTAAAAAAAAAAAAAATCCCAAAACAGCTACAAAAGCAGAAGAACAAAACGGTAAACTGAAGCACAAATATGCCGCCCCAATTATTTCCTATGAAAAGAATCTCATCTCCGTAAAAAGACAACAATGCCATATATCTCATGCAAAACTTGAAACTTTTCCCTTTTCTTTCTATCATTTGTCCACACATGGTTTGGTGGTTTTGCATTTTGTTTCACTGATAACATACCGTTAAAACTTTTGGTAAAGAAGATATATAAGAGAAATGAACACAAACTTTTGTGCCTTTTTTCCTATCATTTTTTGTTGTTGTTTTTTTTTTTTCCTAAAAAAAAATCCTAAATCAGAGTGAAACATTTTAAGAAATCATAAAATATATTTTTGCACTTTAAGGTGGAGACATTTAAAAATAAATAAATAAAACTCCTTAAAAAGGAACTCATATCACATATTTCACGCAATGTTTTATCGATAATGGTAAATGCCACACAATGTTTCGTTGACAATAATAACATGTTACACATTTCCTTAAAAACATATGTCACAAACAATTGACAAAAGAACCAAAAAAATAATAATAATCATAATGGTAATACGGCAGAGAGGGCAGTAGTTAAACAAGACAAAAGGTTTTACAAAGAAAGGCGGCTCATCTATTAAGACCATTCTTCCCTCCAGTCAATTCACTCTCCTTCCTCTCTCCTTCCTCTCTCTCTCTCTCTAACCTTCCCTTCTCAATCGCTCTCTCTATATTAATCACTGTTTCTCCATTTCTGTTCAATTTCTCAAATCACAGAGCACACAGAGAGCTCTAACAATGGAATTGCAAGTGGCGGTCCCCGTTCCGCCCCACGACTTCAACTTCGACAGCGCATGCTCGTCGCCGTACATGACAGCTCCGTCGAGCCCCCAGCGCTTCGGCAACTTCTTCTCCAGCGCTCCGACCAGCCCCGCCCGCATCTCCGCCTTCTACCGAGACTTCTCCGTCCCCTTCAAGTGGGAGGAGAAGCCCGGAGTCCCGAAACCAACAACTGATATCAGAGACGACTACCACAACGGTCACAACAACGACGACGATGATGATTTCGAGTTCGATTTCAGCGGCCAATTGGACAGGCCTTCTCTCTCCGCCGCCGACGAGCTCTTCGACGGCGGAAAGATTCGTCCTTTGAAGCCGCCGCCGCGACTACAGATCGTCACCGGCGCCGGCGATCCAGGATCTTCGAATTTAGCTTCTCCGAGATCGCCGAAATCGAGGATTTCTCAGGGGAAGAGAATGGTCCAGGAAGCGCTCACAATGTCGCCGAGGCGGAAAAAGGATTTCGAAATCGATCCGTTCACCGCAGCCATTGAAGAGACGCGCAAGGAGGAAAATCAAAACCGAAATCAAAATCTCAACCGCGGAAGAGAAATGAGGGCTCATAATTCGTCGAATTTCGTTCGTAAAGGAACAAGGTCTCTCTCTCCAATGAGAGTCTCCGACATCGTTTTCGAGCCAGAGGAGAACTCATCTCAAACGGCGACGGTGTTAAATTCGAAGGCGTCGAATTCCAACTCGGCGTACTCGTCGTTCCTGTCAGCTATTTCCTTCGCGACGGACTACAAGAAGTGGAAATTGAAGGACTTGTTGCTGTTCCGGAGCGCGTCGGAGGGACGGGCGCCGAGAAACGACGACGTTCTGTCACGGTCGAAGTACGCGGTGCTGTCGAGGAAGAGCACGGCGGGTAGCGAGGACGCGAGGAACTCGAGCTTCCGGTCGACGGACAGCATCGGGTCGGTGAGCTCGAGGCGGAGAGGGCCGCTGTCGGCGCACGAGCTGCATTACACGGTGAACCGGGCGGCTTCGGAGGAGATGAAGAAGAAGACTTTCTTGCCGTATAAGCAAGGCCTCTTGGGGTGCTTGGGGTTCAACCCTGGTGTGGGTATGCATGACATTTCTCGGAGAGTTGGTTCTTTCTCACGTGCCGGATGATCTGGATCCGGATCCGGACCCGATTCAGATTAATTACTTTAATCCGGATGGTCTTTGTCCTTGATCTTCACACTTTGTTGATTGATCAATATATACAGTAGTTTTTTTCTTTTTTAATTTTCTATAGTAAATGATTCGTTTATTGTGGTTTCTCCATCACTATATAAATATATAAATGTCCATTACTATGATAATTTATATCAATGACACTATAAGACGAAAATTTTTAGTTTAGAAGTTACAAAAGAGTGTGTGAGTACTTCTACGTTGGTGGAAAGCTGTGTTTGGTTGGATATTGTTGAAACTCTTACTAATGTACCATAATGATGAAATATTTGTTAACTTCTATTCTTGAATTTGTGTTGGTTTTCCTTTGTCACTGTTGAAAATCTTTTTCTTTTTATTTTGGTCGGCAAGTTTGATCCAAGAATTAGAGAAAAAGAAAATTGTGGGAATACAGAAAGGGGCATTAATTTGAAGTTATTGGGCAGTGAATAGAGGAAGGTGGCTTTGCCTTTGTAATTTTAAAGTGAAAAGGAGGCAAGTGCAAAAGAACAAAGGAATAAAGATGTCGCCTATTAACCGTTATGAATTTAACCAATACAAAATATTTGATAATATTTATCTTTACAATTTCACTTTTTTTATGGGACTTTCACTCCTAGTCTCTATAAAATTAAATTATTAATAGTTTTTATTTTTCAGTCGTTAAATCTATATTAAAATTTATTTATTATGTATATTTTTTTAATTTAATATGATTTAATCACATGAACTATTAGAGAAATTCACTTTTTTTTTATATGTTTTCTAATTTGTTTTCAATTTCCTTTCCATCCAATATTTTCTCTTTTTACTGGGAAACAAGTAGTATTCCTTTTGATCTACTTTGGATTTGTAGCTAGAATTTAGAGCACACCTGAGGCTTCTAGGGACCTCTAGGGTCTGAAGACGTACGATTGGGAATGATATCACAACATGGCTTAATCAATGGAAAAAGCAAAGGCAAAAGATCATTTGGGATAGACTAATTAGAGGAAATTAACAGCAGGACACATGGGGTGGACAGATAATTCTACCTCATAATCATTAGGTTTTAGATAATCACTTTAGTGATGCCATATTGTACCGTAATATCTATAATTGGGGTTTTCCCATAGTCAAACAAAAAGTAAAGTCCATTAAGTATTTACTTGAAACAAATTAACCGATAGATGAAAGAGGAAAAAAATTAAAAAAAAAAAAAAAAATCCAACTAACAAAACCAACCTTTTCTTTTCCAATTTGTGGCCATCATTTAGCTAGCTATATATCACTACAATCTGCTGCAATGATGAATATAGCAAAGGTGGGGCTCTAGCTACTTTCAAATGCTGGCATGCTTATTCATATGTTCTACTGTCTTGTTGCGCAGCTACAAATAAAGAACGCAAGAAAATCATTTTTTTTTTATATATAGTGAAATTTGATGCATAAGTAGTTTGTTCATTTCACCGATTTGAGTTTTTAATTTTTAATTTTTAATGTTACATTTAACTTTTTTTATTAAAGTAAAAAGTTTTAAAAAAAATATCACATTTCAACTCAAATTAGAAACTCGAATCTATGAAGAGAATGAGGCCAAAGTCTTCGATCCACCACCTGGATCAGTCATGCTTAAATTTTTTTGTATGTTTGTGTAACATTATTCGTTCGCACATATACATTTTTTGTATACTTATATAACACTTAATGTTATATATTTTAAGCTATATTTATTAAATATTATACTAAAATAAATTAAGTGTTACACATATTTATGAACAATGTTACACGGACAAATGAAAAAAGTTACACATATTTTACTAATTTAGGTATCGGACTCAAGACAATTCTTACGTACATATGAACATATATAATGAGGTAATTGCAGCAATATATATGTATTGCAAAAGCAGATGCCCAGCAATTTGGGATTACATTATGAAAATTTTGATCATGATACTCTTTCTGAAAAGTGAAAATTGCGTTTGCTCGCTTAGATGTATACGTGATTAAATTTGTTAAAAAAAAATGCATTTTTTTTTAAAAAAATGGGAAATTTCATTTCACAAAAAATAAATTATACAAGATAAAAATAGTCTCAAATACAAAGAAATTCAATCCTAAATCAATGACTGGATCCATCAGTAAAGACTAAAATAGCATATGAATAAATACAAGTATTGAGACTCAATTGAAAAAAGACACGCTCGGCGCATAAACTATGAGCTTGACCTTTGCTCGATAAACAACACCAAAATAGTCAATGGACTAGTCCAGTCAACCGAAACCAAACCCCACGTAACATGGATAATTACACAACGACATAAAAGGAACTCTAGCTAGAAAACATATACCACACAGTTTTTAAACGGGTAGGAGACATAAACGGAGGACATCACTTCCATTATTACCAAAACAGAAACACCAAAGCAAAACAAAAAAAAAAAACACACCAAAGGGACAGAAACATCAACGCCCTTATTACAACTAAACAAAATAAAGATCCACCGGCAGCAAGCTATCGATCGTGGAATGGAAGCCAGATTTGAGCAGAGTCATTCCATAAAGAAAGCACACCCATGGGAGGTGGAGGACTGTGGGAGGACCACGGTAAAATGGAAGGGACGTTAGCAACGAACACTCCAGCTACCAAAGGAGAATGGAACCACCGGCTCCTAGAGAAGCTCTCCACCATGCAGATCAACACACCATGGGAGTGCGACTATCCTGCTGACGAACACGCTAAAAACAACGGTACAAGCTTAAAGCAACCCACCTCCAAGACAAGTTAGATCCGCTCTGATGGGTGTGCCGCTCCATACACAGAAAACATCACAAGAAAGCCAATGTCGAGACAAATCCGGGGACCAAACTTCATGGCTGGAAGCTCGGTGATGTGTTTGGAGGTAGCGTCGGAGCTCGTTGTTGGGAAAAACACACCCCCACACACACGCAGTAAAAAAATAAATTGAAACAAAAATAACAGAAAAATAGAGAAGACTAAGATTTAGGTTCGAAAAAATTTCTTACGTCTACGGAAGAGAGAGAAAACTTCACTAACAATTTCAGAATTACACACTCAATAAACTTTCTCACTTTCTCTCTCTACCCAAAACCCCTTACACCCTTACCTATCTCTCACCTCACTTCTCTCTCTCTCTCTCTCAAAAGGAGGCACTCTGTCTCTGCACTTATCTCTTAGCATATACATAAAGACTTACACAAAACACTTATTTATAGACTCCTAATAAACTATAAAATAGCCCTTGCCCAAAAACTGAAAACAGTAACTTACCTAAAAACACAAAATAGTAACTTTTCCAAAACCAATTTGAGTTACTTACCTACCTTGACTCAAATTCTCTTAACTCACTCAATTGAGTATCCAATCTCGACAGTCGTCATAGCACCGACAATGTAAACTTCAACAAGAATAAACATATGTCAAATTTAAACTCTCATCAAACTTGACATGAGGAACTGTCTTCTTATTCTTCAAAGCATCTTCACTGTCACAAGTTTTCACCATCTTGCCTTTATTGTCTTCAACTGTTATCAACATCTTGTTGCACTCTTTTACTCATGCAACTTCTTTCATAACAGAAGAAGACTCTTCTTAGCACGGTTTCTCCATCATATCTCCACATACAACTGTTGTCTCAATAAGCTTATGTAAATTTTTCACTTTTTCACCCTTCATGGCTACTAAATCACCTCTCTTGGCTTGCATAAAATCACCATTCGCATAGTACTCACACCCCAAAATGTCCAAAGCTCCCAAAGAAATCAAACTTCTCCTTAGTTGAGGAACATGCCTAACATTTGCTAATGTCCTCACAACTCCATCAAACATCTTCATCTTCACAATACCTATTCCAACAATTTTAGCACTAGAATCATTAGCCATAAACAAAGTACCAGCATCACAGGGCTTATAAGAATCAAACTACTCTTTATGTGGACACATATAAAACAAGCATCCAGAATCTACAATCCAAGAGTAAGAAATATTTTCATCAGCAATAAAAGAATAAACATCATCTTCACTGTCATACATGTCTTCAACAACATTTGAAGAATCTGAAATCTCTTGGGGTTCTTGCTTTCTTCTTTTTTCTAGATGCTTCGTCAGTTCTTCACAGTTTCTCCTAATATGTCCCTTCTTATAATAATAATAATAATACTCAATATCCTTCCTTGAGCGGGATTGTGAATGATAATCTCTTTTATCATAACATCTCTCTCGTAATTTGCTCATACCCCTATTCGAATCTAACCGTGCCACTAAAACTTATTTAGTATGAGACGTAACACTAGGTTTTTTTCATATTTGCAGTCTCTAACAAAGCAGTCGACACCTTATTTACAGTCAACATCGTCTTTCCAACTAAAAGTGTAGTCACCAAAGTCTCATATGATTTGGATAGGAAGGCCAACAAAATTACCGCTTTATCTTCCTCGTCAATTTTGACCTCTACACTTCACAATTGAGTTATGCACTTATTAAAATTATTCATATGATCCCTAACATCAGTTTCTTCATCCATCTTTAACTCATACAATTGTTTCTTCAAATATAATATATTTGTTATGGATTTCGACATATAAACTTTTTTTAATTTTTTCCATAACTCAGAAGGAGATGTTTCATTCATAACACTATATTTCAATTCAGGAGCCAAACTTAAACGAATAGTGCTTACCGCTCTCGCTTCCAATTCTTCTCAACTTCAACTTTCATATTTTCTGACTTTTGTCCTTGCAGTGCTTTCAGTAATTCCTACTGAATCAGAACATCATTCATTGTACTATGTCAAATGCTGAAATTACTCTTTGCATCAAATCGCTCAATCTGCTTAAACTTTATCCTGGACATCATCTTGCCTTTTTTTTAAAAAAAAATTTTCACCACAGCTCTGATACCAGTTGTTGAGAAAAACACACCCCTACACAGACGCAATAGGAAAATAAATTGAAATAAAAATAACATAAAAATAGAGAAGACAAAGATTTAGGTGGTTAGGAAAAATTTTTTAAGTCCACAGAAAAGGGAGAAAAATTTACTGACAGTTTCAGAATTACACAGTCAATAAATTTTCTTACTTTCTCTACCCAAAACCCCTTACACCCTTGTTTATCTCTCTCCTCACTTTTCTCTTTCTCTCTCAAAAAGAGACACTCTGTCTCTACACTTTTCTCTAAGCACACATAGAAAGCCTTACACAGAATATATAGACTCCTAATAAACCATAAAATAACCATTGCCTAAAAATTGAAAACAATAACTTACCTAAAAACATAAAATAATAATTTTCTTAAAATCAATTGGAATTACTTACCTAACACAACCAAACACTGCAGCTTTTTTTCTGAATAGAGAAAGAGAAAGAGAAAATAAAAAAATAAAAAAAACTATGTACATTTTACTAATCTATTACTTGACCCACACACAAATAAAACCGTTTAAAAAATTGACAACTTAACAGAAAAATACCATAATGAGATAACTCTCACTTGCACTCTGCGAGATCAAATTTGAAATAATGAACCCTTTAAGCAATAAATCACTGATATAATATGGGTTGAACTAATAATATCAATTATCAGTCATTCAATGATCAGTTGAAGTGTTAAACCTAATTAAAATTTTTAATTCTCAAGTATAATCATGATTATATTGTAACCAAACAATTCTCTTAATTATCGACTTTACAGATCAAAGAAAGGATACATATATATTAAGTAGCTTGGAATATTATGCTTTTACAAGATATTCCCATATATATTGGTGTAGAGCCCGTGCATGCAAACTAACTTTTTGTTGAAAGCCTAGCTATGTCGATTATGAGGGAGACCCACAAGAAGTCCTGATTATGGTTTTCTTTAATTTTCCTTTGTCCACTTTATTCTTTGAAGATTTTTTTTGGTAGGCACTGAAAAATAAATTATTGAAAAGTTTTTTTTCAGTCATTAAATTTACATCTAAAACTGTTTATTCAGTATATATATTTTTTAATTTAATGTAATTTTTTTTATTAAATTTAATGGTTAGAAGTTGATTCTATCGCTAGAGTGACTATTATAAAAATAACTTTATTTCTTTGAGGGGTTGTTGGATCAGTACGAAAAAAATGAAGATATAGCTATGATGTTCATCACATTTATATAATAGCAATATCTCTAAATATGTACACAATTCTATGAATGAAGAAAATTGTCTCATTCGCCTTGATGACGATGATATTGGTGATGATGTTGTTGCAAAAAAGGGTCCCTTGTATATAGCTGGTTTGGGTGTTTTCTTTTTTTTTTTTCCAAGAATATATGCCTACATATTGCCACATTGCATTGTTGTTGGCACTAGGCAATGATGATCATGGTAGATCTTGATTATATAATGAGTGCATAAAAATTATATACTAATTAAGCACAACATCTAATTTCAAAATTATGTTGTATGTAATGCATTCATGATCTTTGATTGCTCTCAAGAAATGAGCATTAAGCTAAAATATTATTAGTTTTGTTGTTAGTGTACTCGTACACATCATTTCACGAAAGCCATTTTTCTTTAGAGGACTAAGATACGAGAGACTATTAGTTTTGTTGTTGAATGTGAACTCAACAACGTGAATGTATATTAAGATTGCCAGTTATATTTTGGAAATAGAAAAAAAAAGGAGTTTCTCCGATTGATCAGAAAAAATGAATTATTGATAATTTTAAATTTTTGGTTGTTAGATTTGTATTAAAAATGGTCTGTTTTACATATTTTTATCCGATTCTACAAAATGTTTTAATCATCTTACGAGTTTAGAGTTGTAGCAATAAAGGTCATATGATGAGAAAATCCTAGGTTTTTCTAATTGACGGCTTCTTTTTTACATTTGATTTTTATTTTTCTCTGTTATGCTTATACTTTAGTTTTATAAAACCGTTTTTCTTTTTTGTTTGATAAAGTTTTAATTATTTTAAAAAAATGGAGTCCTATTGTTCCACGTAGTTAATTTTGTGCTCCATACTTGTGTTACAACTACACACACGGAATAATTACAAATAAATAAATAAATAAAACTACACACACGGAATCTCACCTGAATAAAAAAAGCTACCTATTAACACATGTAGATTGTTTCTTGATCAAACAAGTTAATATTATTTTGCTTTTTTTTTTTTTTTTTTTGGATGAAAAATCTTGTTTTGCTTTTACTAGCAAGTTTTCCTTATCAACTTGTACTCAACTTCTTTTACGTCGCAAGCATGGAAAATTAAGGTTTTGATTGATTCTACTTGAAGTTTTCTTTGCAGGAACAAACACTGAAGTGAGAGTACCACTACTATACGGCACTTAGAGAAACTGATCTTTTACTTGAAAGCATCTATAACACAAAAAGGGTTATATACTTTTGAAAAAAGTTAAAAAAAGACGAGTCAAAAAGTGATTTTTATTTGTATTTGCATATATAAAAGGAGACAAACAAAAGGATTAAAAAGAAGGAGACAACGCGTGTTATTCTGCCTAGTGGGATTAATCCTCAAACTTCTCTTTGTCTAGTACTTTCAGAAACACCAAATAATCTAACGTTTTTTCTTCTCTCTCTTTCTTTTTTTTTTTTTTTTTGGCTAATCAAAAAATCCAACTTGAGAAATACCAAAAAAAAAAAAAAAGAACCTATATTTATGAAAAGTGGGGGTGAAAACTATTAAGGAATAAAGAGATTTTTATTTTTGTTGTCTATCATACTAAGATACTCTAGTAAAAAATAATAACAATCATTATATCATTTAACATGCTCATAAGTCATAATACAATCTATAAAAATTAATAACATGTCGCTTAGCAATTAATATGTTGCAAGAGTCTTAGCCCAAAATAGTAGTGCTAGCAAGTAGTCAAGAAAAATACACCATTTTCCCTATCAATGAGATACTTTTAATTTTAAAACAGGGCAATCCGGAAAACTCAAGTGGGATAATCAATTTAAAAGAAGAAGAATAAGAAAAGAAAGAAACTAATCCAAATTCGCCTCCCCAATACTTTTTGATGTTGAATTGCTTAGTATAATACTCATTTAATATTTAAAAGATTCCTGTCAGATTCATAAATCATTTATGTTAGATTTTTTTTTCCCTTAAATTTTGGCCATGAACTGGAGTGAGAACCTTCAATGAAACCTCTGAAAATATTAATAATTCTCTTTATTGTTACCAATAATGTAAGACTAAGATGTGATAAAACAAAGTCAAAAAAGAAAACTTTCATATGCAAACCAAGAAGGAATAAAGCACTGAAAGAGAAGGGAGTTTCAGTGTCACACTGCAGCTTGGACCACACCAAAGGATCATGAGACATGCCCAAGAAAAGCACAACAATTGGACGTGTGAAAACAAAAAGATGAACAGGTCCAACCACATTCAACCACGTGGCTAATCACATGTTCCCCACATCAAAGTAATAAAATCTTATTATGGAAACATCACAATACCAAAATTTGTTTAAGAAGTCTGAAACCATTTATTATCTCCTCTCACTTATTGCTCAGTCTTCAGAGGTTGGGCCGAAAATGCTGACTTTTCAAAGTCAAAAAGATGGGCCAACATTAACCCGCCAAGTCAACATTAGTAAACGGAGAATTTGTAGAATATAAGTGCAGAGCTCAGGCCCATTGATCTCTAATTTGCAAAGGAAACCACGTGCAGCCTGCGGTGGGCAAGAACTTTGGTCCTTCCTATTATTAAATGGCTGGTCTTCCAAAGAATTCTAACCTAATTGCATGGCGTAGATTTGCTTGTTTTTTTTTTTTTTTTTCCAAATATTTAATGAATAACAATGGACAGTTCATGTTCAAATTTAACACAACACCGCATGCGACAGTGCACTGCTCTCGGACTCCTGGCTCCTCTTGTCCTGGCCTACAACAGAAGGGTAGATAGCCTCAAAGTGATGACACTTACAAGATGTTTGTCAAAGACACTTTGACTCTCAAATCAGCTTATTGATTAAAAAGAGCAAGTGGAGAGGCAGAGGTTAGACAAGGGGAGCATGCTCTTACTTGGTGAGTCAATAAGCTTGGTATTTATAGAGAACTATTGGGTATAGGTGGTGCTCAGATCCAACTCAAAACCTGGAGGGGACTCAGGTGTATGGTTATACCCATGTCTAAGATCACATGACACACGTCACGTCCCCATTGGTTGGGTGCCTTGCAGCAGGGATTACAAAGAGGATGTCATGTGGCAGTTGTTGGCTAATTGGCCACTTATCTTGCTCGGTAACTCTGTGTTAGGTAGGCTTTGGTTCAGTTCGACGACTGGCAATCCTAATTAGATTAGGTCTTATGTATGGTCGGACACTAGCTTGGTTGGCCTAGCTGAACTACTCTTATGTGCTCCCAAACCTAGTCGAACTCGACCTAGTAGGCCTACTCTTCAGGTGGTCTCGAAACGTAGTCAAATTACTCTTTAGGTGTTCTTGGACCTAGTCATACACTAGCCTGGTCGGCCTAGTCGACCTACACTTCAGGAGGTCATAGACCTGATCAGACATGGCCTAGTCAGTCTAATCGAACTACTCTTCAAGTGATCTTGGACCTCGTCGGACACTAGCATGGTCGATTTGGTCAGCCTACTCTTTAATTGGGCCTCGATCTAGTCGTACACTAGCTGATCAGTTTAGTCAGGCTACTCTTCAGACTTGTGGTCCGTTTAGTTCGCTGATTTAAGTTTTTAATTCAAGTTGAGATGTGACTTTGTGTGAGAGCTTTTTATTGTAACTAAAAAATTAGATGTGATTTGTTTTTTAAGCTTTTTACTGTAACAAAACTCGAATTCTAAACTCAAATCGGTGAAGTGAATGAGACCTTGATCTGGTCGAACTCTTGGTTGACTAGTCTCGACAAATGTCATGTGACCTAATAGAGTAAGTTGAGTTACTCTCACAAGAAGTGAACCCCACCTGGTGGGAGAGAGAGCTACTCATCCCCGTCGGGTTGGGCAGGATCACTCTTGGAAAATGACGTCTGTTGAGCATTGGTGACCGTTGTTTTGCTGTAGGTAAGCAAAAGTGCCATGTGGTTCTGAAACTATGATTATACTTGAGAAACTACCATTACAAATGTTTTCAGTGTTCACAACAGGCATGATGAGGACAAGGCATTCCAACTTTTTTCTTTTTTCTTTTCTATGGGGGAAACGTAAGGCATTGGAACTATTGGTACTTATGTAATAGAGAATTAGATCGAAGCCTCATTTTACTAAGAGACGAAAGTTTACATAAAGAAGAATGTTTTCTTTTAACTATCCACATTTTTCTTTTCCTGAGAATCAGTATATATTGACTCTAAATAATATGATTATATTCAGTGTCGTTTTTCCAATGGAATATCTAGATTTGTTGGCTTCACTTTGATGGTTAATTGAAGTATGAAGACCAGCTTAGTTCAGGTTGATCTTATAGGTCTGTCTTCAGAACAAAGTTAATGCAATGAGCATTGAGCATTTTTCATAAAATCAACCTAATGCAATGAGCCTAACGTCGTGGTTCCAACCAAGAGTCTCGTTGAAAAGAGAACGAAGCAAAGATAATAAATTGGAGAAGAGAAATTAAAGAAATCCACATTTAAAGGTATACAAATTCAACCAGGTGACCCCAAAATAATCACATGTTTCACTTGACTCGTAAAAAAAAAAAAAAAAAAAAAAAAAAACAATCGTGCATGTTTCTGTTAGTGTATGTCTAGATCTCAACGAGGTTCCAAAGAAACCATGCAAATAATTAAACTATGAAAAACAAAATTCAGCCCACATTTCCCGTGTGAAGAAAGCTACCAAGCACTGTAAAGTTAAACTAGCTCCATCCCCTTGTAGTGCACAATGGAAACTTCTACACTCAAAGGCAACCTTTATGAAGTTACTTTCACCATAATAGCCTTCCACATACGTTTTAATAGCCATCAATCAATAAGATCACAGTTCTGCAGAGAAGGTACCAGTTTACAAGAAACCAGCATACTTCAGATCCAACTTTGCCCAACATGCACAGTTGCATTTATACTTTTCATGGCCTGCAAAAGATATCCCAAAAGCATGCATCAGAATACTATAAAAATATTAAGTTAAAGCTACCCAACTTGTGTGGGTGTCTAACTTGGATAGTGAAACACTCCTTCAGAAGAAAAATATATAAATAAATCCCAATAAAAATAAATACACACCCTCCACATTAAGAAGGCAAGCAATATTGGCCGATTCACATCCCACAACATGAGTTATTGCTACGAAAATTCGAACCATGTTTATAACATTCCCATGATTTCTTGACATATCAAGTTTTGGTTCTTGATTCTACACAATTGATTTAAAACGGATATGCCCTTTCATTTGTTACAAGTTTCCGTTCGCGTATACCTATTCAATTAAGGTTTCACTGACAGTTGAAACGTTGATATTTATTTATTTATTTCTTTTGGTGCTAAAGAAAATGTTAACAATTGACAACAAATTGTATTAAAGAAGAATAAAAAAGAGATCCATGAAAAGTTGATATAGCAACAACCATTCTAGCTACTATACAGACTACGGCAACTTATACACTGGAAATTACGAACCAGATGCAATTAGCCGAGAAAACTTTAAAAGCATACTTAGGAACTTCCTCAGGCAATCAAATCAATGTCTGTAAAGGCCATGCAACGACTTCTCTCTCTCTTCAACTCTTTTCTTTGCAGCCACCCTTGCTTTAAGCGCAGCTGCTTCTTCTTTAGATACAGCCTTTGGCTTCTCATCTGGCCTCTTTCTCTTGCCAACAGTAAGTGATGAAGGAGCACCTTTAACAGATCTCTTGGGGTTTACAGAACCTGAAACAACTGGCCCGGGTGGAGCCCCATTTTGACCTTTAGCAGCAGTTTTGTTTTCTTTAACTAGTCCCAACTCTGAAGATGACACTGGCTTTTTCAAAGTTTTTTCTTTATGTCCAGCATTTGATGAAAACTGAGGTGTTGCATAGGCCTCTTCCTGTGTCACCCACTTGCCTGTAAAGCACTTATTAAAAATGCCGTTACAACACATTCTAGGAGGATACCTTCAAGAAAACGAATTTAAGACATAATTAGAAATTAAACTCAATCTATACCTATAGTATCGGAATAGTAGAAGCCTGACTTTGAATCGTAGTAAAAACCATTGGTCTGATTGTAGTAATAACCTGAAGTGCTGTCATACTCCCATTCTGTCATCATTCAGAGCTGTTTCAGTTTAAGCAGTAATGGAATCAAAATGAAACCAGTCTTATTTAAATTGCTAGGACATTGCAAAACTAATTTTTCCAACTCATTTTGAGATTGTAAAGTTACCCTCTTGACCATCTATATCTAATGCATGTGAATCTCGGGCATCCTTAAGGTTTGTCATGTCCTTCTGATAGCTGCGCCTTGCTTTCTGTAAACATTATGACCAGTAATCAGCATCTATAACATTGGCATTATTCAATGTGATGTGCCTCACAAAATTTTTTCTTTTACGAACGACCTTCGTTGCATTTACCTTCCGAGGAGGAAATATCACCTTACTAGTAACTATTCGTATCATTTAAGGCCAAAAATATTATCTTTTTGTACTATCTTCGTACATCCTTCCTATGGTCAGAAAATTATTTAAAATTTTACTCCTTCAATGACCATTAAAAACACCACGGCATTGTCACAACTCCCTAAAGACCAAAGCAGTGTCCCTCAAACCACTCTTAGTTGTCCTTGATTGATTTAAGTTACATGCCTAGCTCATGCACTTCTAATATTTTCAATTAATTTCACACCTAAAACAATCTCAACATGCAATCTGATCTCTTAGTTATATTACTCAATTGTCATTAACAAACGCGCAAACTAATAAAAAAGGCCACAATTTCCGAACATGTCGTCACCAGGAAAGAATACGGTTATTATAAACCTATACCATTTTCAAAACTACATCGAACTGCTAGCCACTACAAATTACCAGAATTACCACCTTAAAGCTCTCAATAATAGTCATAAACAAAGCCATATGTGTTTAATACTCACTGCTTCTATTTGCTCAAGGAGTCGCGCCGCTTCTTTTTCTTCTTTCTCCTTAGCAGCCTTCTCTTTCCGCATATCAGCAAGCCTCTTCGCCACATTATCTTTGTGACGCTGACCGAGCTCATGATTCCTAATGCTAGCGGGGTTATTTGATAAGTAGATCTTGCAGAAGTCACACCATTTGTTACCCTGGCTAACCCAATACTGCAGCAAACGGACAACGGAAAGGGGAAAATAAATAAATAAATAAATAAATAAATAAACGCCAATAACAAGAAAAGAAATTGAATGAGTTGTAATACTGACTGAACAAATTCATTCTACATTTCCAAATTCCAATTAACAGAATGAAAAATTTTCCTACTAAGAATACTAGAACAGTATTGAAATTTCCTTGCCTGAGTACATAAAAAACCCTAATTCCTGCATTGGAACATAGCAAAAATATCCCTTTCAAGTTCTAAGATTTGAGACCAGATTTCAACAACTGCTAAGAAGTTCTTCCTTCTACCAAGAACCCAATTCAAGAAAAACCCAAACTTTCCCCCAAATCAAACCCAATTCATATTTTCTCTCAACACATACACGAATTTATTAGGTTTAGCTACTCCAAGAGCAAAAATAGGAAAAAGGAGCAATCTTTACCAGAAGCTTGAAAGTCGGAATTGAGAATCCAAAGTGGAGAGAATGGGGGGAAAATACCTCAGTCATGGTTGCCAAAAATCAGACCGTTAGAGCCGTAATAAGGAGCTTGCAAAGCAAGTAATTCGAAAATCGGTGGATGCGTTGTTTACTGCCTGTTGCCCTTGTCACAGCCACAGGTCAGAAGAAACGTCTGATTCGAATCGCTATCGTATGTGCGCACATCGGCAACTTCCGAGTTTTGCGGTCAATGAAACGTCGCCGCGACGGCGGCGGGGATGGTCAGGCGCGTTGTGGCCGGTGGTCCTTGCAACTTTGCTCTGGGTGTTGGCTTTGGCCTTTGGCTATTTGGGGGGGGATGTATTGCGGGTGATTTTGATTTAGGAAAATGCCTCTAAAAGTTCTACTCAGTTTCGTACCTTTAGAACTTATAAGTTTTGGTGCATACCGTTGAGTTTAATGAATTTGATTGAGTGTCCAAAAATACCTTTTTCCTAAAATAATAAACATTAAAAGAAAAGAGCGCAAAAAAATTTAAACAAAAAAAAAAAAACGTGAAATATCTTCTCGTTCAAGAAAGAATGAGAGAAAGAGGGGAGGTTCTCATTTTTTATCCTATACACTAGAGAGATTACTACCTATACGAGTCGGTTTTTGATCAACTAAGCATCTAAATGCGGTGAAAATTTGTCCATTTTACTCACTTTATGGAGGTTCTACATTCAAAAATAAACTCTTGAAGTTAGAGATTTGAAGGTATATTAATATCTAATTTAATTTAGCTTTTTGCTTTAAATTTTTGTTTAAAACATGGTTTTTTTTTTTGTGTTTTTTCATTCATAGTATTATATGTCGAAAAATTAGACCAGTTTTTGCTTTTAGGGATTAAATTTTGTGATTTTTAAGATAAAAAATCGAGGTTAAAGATGCACCAATGATCTCCACTGCATTCGGTAGAGATCTCAACTGCGTAGTAAAGATTCTACTGAAAACAACAATACATCTTAAAGGGTAGTAGAGTTTCACTGTGAATTACACTATAATTCAAGGTGTTTGGGGCTTATTGCTTGTTAGATTATTCATATCCAAAGTAAATTGGATTGTATAGATTTAGACGGTAAAGATTTTTTAAGGATCATAAATTATTGATGGTTAATCTTTATTTATTTAGTGTATGATTTGAGAGTTTATGCTTATAGGTAAAAGTTTGGCATTTTTGTACTGCAATGTTAATCATAAGTTATGGAAAGTGAATGTGCTATAGTTTTCATTAGTTGATTTATTGTTTGAATGGTTTAAATTCATTTTTAAACTTGTTACCTTATCTTATATTCATTGTCTCATGTAATATATTTTTAATTATTTTTTTTAGGAATTGACTCGAACAACAATCATGGTTTGTTACGGTGAAGAGTAGAAGAAAGAGAAAGGCTCGCACCAATGGTTTAATGAAAATAATGATGAGGTTATTGTTATTGTTATTGATATAAAGATTAAGTTTGCAGACTTGGTTGACAAATTGTACGAAAATAATGATGAGGCTATTGTTATTATTATTGATTTTGTTGTCCATTATAGATACTCTACCGGGCAGTAAACATGTATTATTGAAGTCGAGTTACTCTACTAAGTAGTAGATATTTTACTAACCAAGTCTACCAAATAGTGGAGTACATCTACCGCACAATCGAGCATGTTATAAACTTAACTAATAAAGTATTTTAATTCATTAAAAAACATTTTGCACCTTAATTACTAGTGCTTACATTTAAAAAAAAAACCTATTTACTTAATTTATCAAGTTAGAATTTTCAAAGTTTTACCTTAGTTGTTAGTGTCTGATTTTGTTGTCCATTATAGATACTCTACCGGGCAGTAAACATGTATTACTGAAGTCGAGTTACTCTACTAAGTAGTAGATATTTTACTAACCAAGTCTACCAAATAGTGGAGTACATGTACTGCACAATCGAGCCTGTTATAAACTTAACTAATAAAGTATTTTAATTTATTAAAAAACATTTTGCACCTTAATTACTAGTGCTTACATTTAAAAAAAAAAACCTATTTACTTAATTTATCAAGTTAGAATTTTCAAAGTTTTACCTTAGTTGTTAGTGTCTCATTAAGTCGGGTTTTTTTAATGTAATTTCATATATTTGGTTCGAATAATCAATACGACCAATTAATTAGTAATATAATCCAAGAAAAATTAAATTTAACCAAGTTTTTAACTAAAAAAAGCAAGTGAAAGTATACTTTACTGTCCAATCAAGATACTCTATCGAACAGTAGAGAGCTTTACTACTCGAATCTACCGTCTACCGCACAGTCGAGCCCATTATGAATTTAATTAATAAGCTATTTTAATTCATTAAAAAAATTTTGCACCTTAATTACTAGTGCTTACATTTAAAATTAAAACAAAAAACTATTTACTTAGTATACTATGTTAGAATTTTCAAATTGTCACCTTAGTTGTTGATATCTTGATGGATAACTTTGATTAATATAGCTTACTAAATTGAGCATAAACAATGAGCCTCTTAAGAAGTAGTGCTATTAAGTTATTTTTTTTAACGTAATTTCATATATTTGGTGCGGATAATCGATGCAACCAATTAATTAGCAATATTATCCAAGAAAAATTAAATTTAACCAAGTTTTTAACTAAAAAAAGCAAGTGAAATTTGACTCTATTAACTAGTCGAGATACTATACCGAGTAGTAGAAAGTTTTACTACGGGAGTCTATCATACAGTATAGAGTGTCTACTGCACAGTCGAGCCCGTTATAAATTTAATTAATAAGGTATTTTAATTCATTTAAAAATATTTTGCAACTTAATTATTAGTGGTTACATTTAAAATAAATAAAAAAAACCTATTTACTTAGTGGCTGTTTAGTATAATGATTCTGAACTTGGAATCAAAATCAGTGTTTGTTTACAACAAATAAAAAGTGGTTCTGATTTGACTTATCCAGAATTAGTGTTTGGTTTAGATGGTTCTGATTCAATGTTTGAACTCTGATGTGATGTTTTAAACCATGAATCACCTATGATTCTAAAACTACCCACCCGCTTGGTTTTTGGTGGCTCAAACTCTTAATTCTGGTTCAGGTTTCAGAACTATGATTTGGATCCAAAATCATGAATCATGGTTATGGTTCTAAAATCAAAACTAGAATTACCTTGATTTGAACCCTCATACCAAACGAACCATTAGTTTATCAAGTTAGAATTTTCAAATTTTCACCTTAGTTATTGTTGTCTTGATGGATAACTTTGATTAACATAACTTACTAAATTGAGCATAAACAATGAGCCCCTTAAGTAATAGTGCTATAAAGTTGGTTTTTTACGTAATTTTATATATTTGGTGCAAATAATCAATGCGACCAATTAATTAGTAATATTATCCAAGAAAAATTAAATTTAACCAACTTTTTTAACTAAAAAAAGTAAGTGAAAGTCTACTCAACTGACCAGTCAAGATACTCTACCAAGCAGTAAAGAGCTTTATTTCTCGAGACTACCAAACAATAGAGTAACAGTCGAGCCCGTTATAAATTTAATTAATAAGGTACTTTAATTCATTAAAAAACGTTTTGCACCTTAATTAATGCTTACATTTAAAATAACAAAGTTATTTATTTTATTTGTCAAGTTAGAATTTTTGAAGTTTCACCTTAGTTGTTAGTGTCTTGATGGATAACTTTAATCAACGTAGCTTAACTAAAGTGAGGAGACACAATGAGTCCCTTAAGTAGTAGTGCATTAAGTTGGTTTTTTTGATGTAATTTCATTACTTTGGTGCGAATGATAAATGCAACCAATTAATTAGTAATATTATACAAAAAAAAATTAAATTAAACCGAATGTTTTAACTAAAATAAAAAAAACAAGTGAAAAACCAGTCGAAATACTCTACCAAGCAATAGAAAACTTTACTACTCAAATCTAAGCAGTAGAATACCTCTACCGCACATTAATTCATTAAAAAACATTTTGCACCTTAATTACTAGTGCTTACATGTAAAATAACAAAACTACTGACTTCGTTTACCAAGTTAGAATATTTGAAGTTTCATCTTAATTTTTAGTAGAGAGTTTTAATACTCAAGTCTACCGTACAATAGACTATATCTACTGCACAGTCGAGCTTGTTATCCTTTTGAATTAAAAATTACATGTAACTCACATCAATAAAAATTTATAATACCTAATCAACATTTCTCATAAGAATTCGCAAAATTTATATCCTCAAAACTGTTTACATCCTCAAAATGATACGACAACATTTCTCATAAAGAATTCACAAAAATTTATAATACCTAATCAATTTAACAATGTGTAGAGGAATATGAATAATAATGATACTAATACAAATATTTCTTAAGGGTTCCAATCATAAAAAAAAATTGTCAATGGCCATCTTTTGTCTGAAGAACGGAATGGTGTCATCTCTGAGCACATCGAAACCAAGCCTGCAGAGTCCAACTCGATATATTTAATTGCATATATTGCACAATTTCTGCTGTTTAAAATTTAGTTAGTAATTACAATAACCAATAGATATGAAAAAGTACCAATAAAAGCAAGACTGAAATATATATTAGGGCCAAACTAATCAAAACTAGTAAAGATTATGGGTTGGGTTCAAAACTACTTCATCAACCTTTAAAAAAAATATATCATAGAAGTACTAAAACTAGTTTTTGTGAGATAGTTTACATTTTTCATTTTTGGAGTATATTCTAAATTCTGACTAATTATGTATGCTAATGTGGTCAAACAAAAGGCATCTCTAAGTACTAAAAACCAAAACACATATTGACTATTTTTTTTCCCTCAAGAAGACACAAGTAGATTAGTAATCCATTTAAGCAAGCCACTAAATAAACTGATGCGTACTATTCCTTCAAAAAGAACCATCAGAAAGTGCAAGCATAAAAATCAAAATACTTATGATGTGATAAACCTGTAGGCATCAAGATTACATGAGCATGTCCAAATATTCTAAACAGAAAACACTACAGCTAACAGCCATCAATCCTACCATGGAATAATATTACACGAACATTTACAACAAAAAATCATAATAATCAATAAAATGACCATATATAAGTCAAAAGCAATGAAACGCAAGCTTTCTCACCGGAAATTGATCAAACAAAATCTGCTAATAGTTTGACATAAATTCAATTCTAATTGCTTTACCTTTTCAATAATACAGTAGTCAAGGCACCTAGATTCATTCACAAACCAAAATTCCAAAATTGAAACCTTTCTTTCATTTTGTCATTTTTTTCCTCTCATATCTCAATGTTTCAAAGCAAACACCCCCATCAATGAATGGAACTAAATACAAACGAGAATATATTCAAACTGTGCTGGGAAAAAAAAAAAAAAGTACTCTTATTATATATGTTGTACGTAAGAGTAAGACAAGCTTCATTAGGAAACCACATACTCGATTCTCTTCCCTACAACTACAGTTCCAAACAGCCTCAGTGATTCATCTTAAATACTAAATATAATTTCATACAAAATCTTTTATCTGACTTCTAACTTGAGAGAGAGTAACATATAATGTAATCCGATGAATTTGTGAAGTAATAATTCATCTATAAGACCTGCATTTTCATCAAAAATAATAACTCAATTGAATTGCACTAAATCTCGTTGGAAACAACAAATCACAAATTTTCAAGATTTAAAATTAGACAAGCACCCATAAAGCAAGTCCATCAAACAGATTGACCAGTAAACTGATAGGCCACCGGTGCATTTTACTTACGTGAGGAGGAATAAAAGGCAGGGGCAGAATGGGTATTCTGCGGCAGGGCTGCCTATTGTAGAATGAGTGGGATGTAGGAGTAACTGTTTTGGGCGGGAAATAAGGGGATATATAGGAGTGGAAGTAGAAGAGAGAAAGATAGAGAATTGTATAGTGAGTAATCGGAGTGTCCAAGTCTCTCGAAAACCTCTGTGTGTGTAAGAGTGTTCGGAAAGAATCCTATTCCATTCTTCCGATTGTTTGTTCAATTCAATAATTCTTGCATAATCAAATCTTACCTTGGATTCACCTTTGATTCTGTACCAAATTGGTATCGGAGCGTCGATCTTGCGTGATTCGTGATGGCTGCCAAGAAAATGGAGGAAAGATTGGGTACTATGGAAGAGCATTTGAGTGCTGTTTGGGAGGGAATTTCGAAGGAAATGGAAGGAGTTAAGGATGATTTGCAGAAGATTCCTGCATTAGAGAAGAACGTGGCGTTGATTCTTGGAAAACTGGACTCGTTGATGCAGAAACAAGGAGGAGAGGGTTCGGAGAACAGGGAGACTAGGGCCGAGAATGGGAGCGGAGGTGGATCAGCGTATGAGCACCGGGAAGGAGAATTCCGGTTGGGAGGAATGACGAGGCAAATAGAAATGCCGATTTTTGAAGGCACAAATCCAGATGGCTGGATTTTCTGTGCTGAGCGATTTTTTGCCCTAAATCGCATGGGAGAACAGGAGAAATTGGAGGCGGCGGCAATCAGTCTGGATGGTGAGGCCCTGGCTTGGTTTCAGTGGACGGGACTGGCTGGAGTTCAAAAGGTTGTTGCTTGACCGTTTTCGACCGTCGCATGAGGGGTCGAATTGTGAGAAATTCCTCGCTCTCTGGCAGGAGGGAACGGTGCGTGCGTATATTTGGGATTTCGAGATGCTGGCCGCGCCTTTGACGGAGATTCCGACGGTGATTCTTGAGGGTAATTTCATCAATTGCCTGAAACCGGAGATATAGGCGGAGATCCGCCTGCTACAGCCAAGTGGTATGAATCGGATTATAGAATTGGCCCAGAGAGTGGAGGATCGGAATTTGGCCTTGAAAGTGGCTAAGGGGACGACAGCCAGCCCATGGATGCGACAACAGCCTTATACCCAGCCTTTTCGAAGCCAATCCACTAATGTTCTCAAGACAGCCATGACAAACGACAAGCCGTATGGGCCTACCCCAAACGACAAGTCGTTTCCCCAAACAGGTATGCCCTCTGTTCGACTTTTTCTGAGGCTGAAATCCAGAAAAGACGAGAGAAAGGTCTCTGTTTTAAATGTGATGAGAAATATTTTTTTGGGCATGTTTGTAAGAATAAGGAATTACAGATTTTGATTTTGGAAGAAGAAGAGGAATTTAGTCAAAATGAAGAGGAAGAAGAGGAATTTAGTCAAAATGAAGAGGAAGAAATTAAGGTAGTGAATGAGGAGGAGGTAGTGGAACTCTCTTTGAACTCAGTGGTGGGAATTACCACTCCGAAAACCATGAAGATAAGGGGGTTAGTTGGGAGCCAGGAGGTGGTTGTGCTCATTGACTCGGGAGCCACCCACAATTTTATTTCCATGGAATTGGTGAGGAAGTTAGGCCTGCCGTTGATTACAACCTAGGAGTATGGAGTGATTATGGGGACAGGAGAGGCTGTGAAGGGGAGTGGGCTTTGCAGGGGATTAGTGTTGGGGTTGGCAAGGGGTGGAGGTGGTTGAGGATTTTTTGCCCCTTGAGCTAGGTAGTTCGGATGTCATATTGGGCATGCAATGGTTAGTCCCTTGGCAATATGACAGTTAATTGGCAGACCTTAACAATGAAGTTCAAGGTGGGGGAGACGACGGTTACGTTGCAGGGGGATTCGAGTCTCAGTAGGACATTGGTTTCCTTTAAGTCCATGCTGAAAACGCTCAAGAAAGCAGGAGAGGGGATCTTGGTGTAGTTGGGTTGTGTACAGGTTTTGGGGGAAGGGCAGCAAATGCGAATTCCAGAGGAGATTTCACAAGTACTGAAGCAGTTTGCTGCTATTTTTGAGAAACCGCAAGGATTACCGCCTACTCGGGCTCGAGATCATGCGATTGTGCTTCAAGAAGGAACGTCTCCGATTAGGGTGCGACCTTATCGTTATCCACAGGTGCAGAAAGATGAGATTGAGCGCTTGGTTAATGAAATGTTACAAGCGGGCATCATTCAACCCAGTGCCAGCCCTTATTCAAGTTCGGTACTTTTGGTTAAGAAAAAGGACAGGAGTTGGCATTTCTGTGTGGATTATAGAGCTTTGAATCGCGCTACCGTCCCTGACCGGTTCCCTATTCCGGTAATCGACGAATTATTGGATGAGTTGCATGGGGCGAAGATCTTTTCGAAGTTGGATCTTCGTTCTGGGTATCACCAAATTAGGGTGCGCGCCAAAGATGTGCCCAAAACAACATTTAGAACCCATGAAGGGCACTATGAATATTTGGTAATGCCGTTTGGTTTGACAAACGCACCTGCCACTTTTCAAGCTCTAATGAATGAAGTGTTTAAGTGATTCCTGCAGAAGTTTGTGTTGGTGTTTTTTGACGACATCTTGATTTATAGTGCGACCTTGGGAGAGCATGGGGAGCACTTGTTTCAGGTCTTTGAGTTGCTGCAGCAGCATAGCTTGAGAGTTAATGACAAAAAATGCTGCTTTGGCCAGTCTTCATTGGAGTATTTGGGGCACATTATTTCAGCAGAGGGAGTGGCGGCTGATGAGCGGAAGATTGAAGCAATGTTGAAATGGCCAGCACCCAAAACACTGCGGGAGTTGCGGGGTTTCTTGGGTCTCACTGGTTATTACCGTAAGTTTGTCAAGAATTATGGGATGGTGGCAAGTCCTTTGACTGATCAACTCAAAAAAGACTAATTTGGGTGGAATCAAGTGGCGGAGGGGAGTCGTTTGTGGCCTTGAAGAAGGCTATGACTACAGTTTCGGTATTGGCCTTACCGGATTTTTCTCAGCCCTTTGTCGTTGAGACCAATGCTTCCGGCCATGGGTTAGGAGCAATTTTAATGCAGAATGGTCGACCTATTGCCTTTTACAGCAATGTTTTGTCCTCTCGAGGCAGGGCACGTTCAATTTACGAGTGTGAGTTGATGGCAATCGTCTTGGCCATGCAGAAGTGGCGACCTTATTTGCTTGGAAGGCGTTTTATCGTTTGCACTGACCAACGGAGCTTAAAATTTCTATTGGAACAGCGGCTAGTCAATACCAAAAATGGGTTACTAAATTGTTAGGGTATGACTTTGACATCCAATACCGGCCGGGGATGGAAAAAAAGGCCGCTGATGCGCTTTCTCACGTGGAAGGAATGCCCTCTTTATGCACGTTATCATTTGTACAAGGTTTGGACTTGTTAGCCTTGGAAGGGAGGGGCTAAAAACGTATTATAGGCGTAGGTTTAAGAACAGGGGCAGTTTGGTAAATTGACAGGGTCATTAGTGGGAGACTGAGTTTAAGAAGGTTGTTAGGGGAAGATTAGGGTTTCTCATGCATGTTTTGGAAAGTATTAGCAGTAGATTAGAGATTATTAGAGAGGTGTGACCTAACTCTCGAATCAAATGTCATTTGTTTCTTTCAATTTCTATTTGATTTCCAATTTGATTTCTAACAAATTGGTATCAGAGCTCTTTCCTGGGAAGATGGCTGCCAAGAAGATGGATGCTCTTGGAGAAAGATTGGAATCTGAGGTTGAGGAGATGAAGACAACTATAGAAGGAAGATTTTCTACCATGGAGGACAGATTCAACAACATGGAAGGACGGTTCAATAACTTGGAGGAAATGTTGAAGAAATTGATGGATCTTCACACTAACCCTCCGGCGGCGGCAGGTTCACCGACGCCGTCAACGAACCTTGATAAGTTCGGAATAATTTTTCAAGAACTAAGAAGAATATCTCACAAAGTGAATAAACATCAAAACTTTTTATTAATTTCGTTTTTCAACCTTAAATAGCTGAAAATAAGCTGAAAAGGTTTAAAAATTGAAAAGTCCTATTCTATCTTTAATGAGATAAAAGCCTAAAATAAGATAAACCTAAAAACAAGATAAACGCAAGCCTAAAGCTTATCCTAGGGAAGGAATCCGAATTTGACTCCAACTCCTTCCTAAAAATCACATACTATGGAATTTAAATGTTTAATGGGGAGGTTGGAAGTTCCCTGGGTGTGTGCCCTAGGGTTTCATTTGAAGAGGGCGGCATGATGGGAGAGGGGGTCAGACCGGCTGGGGAGGCCGCGGCGAGGACCGGCGACGGCCGGGGCGGACTCGCGCTGGCCATCGGCGGTCGCGATGGTCCTTCCTAAAAAACGCCTAAAAACTTATCCTAGGGAAGGAATCCGAATTTGAATCTAATTCATTCCTTAAAAAAGCCTAAGATGGAATTTAAATGTTTAAATTGAAACTTTAAACCTAAAAAGATAGAATTATAATAAAATCAACTCTTTATCCGCAATTTGACTTGGTCCCTTGCTAGAAATTGCGCCTAAGCCTATTGGAATATGCAAGTTGGCCAACGGCTTGATGGACGTTTAAGGTTGATTGTCCTTTCTTCCGGATTGACTTTGATGGCTATGTTCTCATCAGAAGGCAGCGGCGCGCGTTTTGGACAAGAGAGGAGGGGCGATTTGGGACCTTATGGAGCCAATTTTAGGGATTTTAGGGCTGGGTTTGGAGATTTCAGGTCTGGGCAGGTTGATTTTGGGGGTTGGGACCCCGGTAGAAGGGACAATCCGGTGGAAATTGGACCTTTTGGGGCTGGGCAGAATAGAGGAGGTAATTTTCCTCCAAGGACAGGGGCTACTTTTGGAGGACAGGGAGATTTTGAGGGTGATTGGCAGATGGGGTATGGGCGGGGCCAAAACCCACGTTTCATGGGAGGTGCTGGTAATAATCGAAACATTTGGGGCGTGGATTCAAGAGTGAGGAAATTAAAGATGCCACTATTTGAAGGGGAAGATGCTTATGGATGGCTTTACCGAGTTGAGAGGTACTTTGTTATCAACAGGTTGACGGAGGAAGAGAAGTTGATGGCAGCGGCATTGTGTTTGGAAGGCAAAGCGTTGTCATGGTTTCAATGGCGGGAACAGCGACAACCAATAAGGTCGTGGGAAGAGTTTAAAGACCGATTGATCGAGCGCTTTAAGGCTACCCTGGAGGGGGAATTACACGAGCAGTTCTTTGCTCTAACACAAGAGAGGACCGTTATGGATTATAGAGAGAAGTTTGAACTGCTCTCGGGGCGTTTGAGGGGAATCTCGGCGGCAGTATTGGAGGGAAATTTTATGAAGGGGTTGAAACCGGAGATTCGAGTGGCGGTGCGGTTGTTTAGGCCGAGGGGGCTTGGCGAGACCATGGAGTTGGCCCAAATGATTGAGGATAAGAATAAGACGGAGAGGGCTAACAGAAGTAACTCTGGGGTGAAAACTCAGACGTTAAGGGTTCAGAGGGATACAACGAAGGATAGAATAGGAGGAGTGCGACCAGGGGGTACTTTCAAACGTCTGACGGAGACAGAGATACAGGACAAGCGAGCGAAAAGGTTGTGCTTCTGGTGCGACAAAAAATTTTCTCCGGGGCACCGGTGCAAGGATTGCTCATTACAAGTCCTCATGGTATGTGATGATGAAGGCGACGAGGGGGAGACTATAGGAGATGTGATAGAGGAGGAGGAGCATCCTCATTTGGATGTGGCGAAGGTCTCGCTCAACTCGGTGGTGGGGTTCACACCGAACCACACTATGAAGTTGGTTGGGAAAATTGGAGAGCAGGATGTGGTGGTGTTGGTGGATAGTGGAGCGACTCATAATTTCATCTCCAATCGAGAGGTGGAGAGGTTAGGACTTCGGTTAGTCGACAACGGCAATCATGGGGTGGTAATGGGTAATGGTACTGTGGAGAGGAGTAGAGGAATTTGTAGAAGGCTGATTTTAACGCTCCAAGGAATTCAAGTGTTGGAAGATTTTCTTCCTTTGGATTTGGGTAGCACAGACATCATTCTGGGAATGAAGTGGTCGCAGTCATTGGGTGAGATGAGGGTAAATTGGAAGCTCTTGACAATGGAGTTTCAGGAGGGAGGTCACACTGTGGTGCTTCGCGGAGATCCAAGTTTGTGCAAAACCCTAGTGACCCTCAAAACCATGGTTAAGGCGATTCAGGATGGTGGGCTCGGTTTCTTGGTTGAGTTGCATATCATGGAAGGAGAGCAGAATGAGGCGACGACGAGTGTTACCAAGTCAGTTCAGCAACTGTTGGAACAGTTTGAGGTCAGCAGCTGTTGGAACAGTTTGAGGGTGTCTTCCAAATGCCCAAAGGGTTACCCCCGAAGCGGGAGCACGAGCATGCGATTGTGTTGAAGGGCCGTATCGCTACCCACAGGTACAGAAAGATGAGATCGAGAGATTGGTCAACAAGATGTTGGAGGAAGGAATAATACAGCCGAGTGTGAGCCCGTTTTCGAGCCCTATTTTATTAGTAAAGAAAAAAGATGGGAGTTGGCGATTCTGTGTCGACTATTGGGCATTGAATAAGGAAACGGTGTTGGATAAGTTTCTGATTTCGGTGATTGATGAGCTGTTAGACGAGTTGTATGGAGCGACGGTGTTTACGAAGATCGATCTGAAGTCGGGGATCATCAGATTCGAATGCGGTGTGAGGATGTGCAAAAGACTGCATTTCGTACCCATGCGGGTCATTATGAATTCCTAGTCATGCCGTTTGGCCTCACCACCCCCCCAGCCACTTTTCAGTCGTTGATGAATAAAGTCTTCCAACCCTATTTGCGTAAGTTTGTTTTGGTATTTTTTGATGACATCCTGGTTTATAGTAGCACATTGGAAGACCATGTCCGCCATTTGGAGAGGGTGTTGACGGAGTTACAAAGCCAACAGCTCTATACTAATCGAAAGAAATGCCTGTTTGCTCAAACGAGGGTGGAATATTTAGGCCACGTAGTGTCGGCAGAGGGAGTTGCGGCAGACCCATCTAAGGTTACGACAATGCGGGAATGGCCATTACCTAAGACGTTGAAGGAGTTGAGGGGGTTTCTTGGGCTCAAAGGGTACTATCGGAAGTTCGTCAGGGGATATAGTTCGATTGCATGGCCTTTGACAGCACAATTAAAGAAAGATAGTTTTCAGTGGGGAGAGGCAGCGACTCAGGCCTTTAAGCAGTTGAAGAAAGCGATGACTGGCGTTCCAGTGTTGGCCTTACCGGACTTTAGCCAACCATTTGTAGTTGAAACTGATGCTTCAGGGTATGGTTTGGGTGCAGTACTCATGCAGAACCAGCGACCAATCGTCTATTTCAGTCAGGTGTTAACAGCTAAAGCGCGACTTAAATCGGTGTATGAGCGCGAACTCATGGCGATTGTGCTCTCTATTCAGAAGTGGCGACCTTATTTATTGGGATAGCGTTTCATAGTTCGTACGGATCAGCGTAGTTTAAAATTTCTGCTGGAGCAGCGTATGGTGACGGAGGAACATCAACGTTGGCTTTCAAAGCTGTTGGGTTATGATTTTGAGATACAATACCGCCCTGGGTTGGAAAATAAGGTGGCAGACGCCTTATCAAGGTGGGTTGAGGAGCCTCAGTTGTCGGCGTTGTCAGTTGCTTTGGTGTTAGATTGGGAGGCTTTACGGCAGGAGAGCGAGGCTGATGAGGAGTTGGGGAAGATACGAGCGGCCTTGCTGAGGGGAGGAGCGGGGCCACCCGGTTATGCGTTGGATGGCCAACGTCTGTTGTACCAGGGACGATTTGTTCTACCACGGACTTCTATTCACATACCGAGATTACAACAGGAATTTCATGAAAGTGCTATTGGTGGGCATTCAGGTGTTCTCAAGACATATCGACGGTTGGCAGCAGAGCTATATTGGGTAGGGATGAAAAATGATGTGGAGGACATGGTTGCGCGGTGTAATGTGTGCCAGCGTCACAAGTATATGGCGATGGCACCAGGTGGGTTGTTGCAGCCTCTATTGCTACCGAAGAAGGTTTGGGAGGAGGTGACGATGGACTTTATCGAGGGGTTGCCTCGGTCGGAGGGATACATTGTGAGTTTGGTGGTGGTTGATCGCCTGAGCAAGTATGCTCATTTTATACCCCTCTGACATCCCTATACGGCAGTGTCTGTAGCAGCGGCGTTTATGAGAGGGGTTGTGCAACTACATGGCGTTCCAGAATCAATAATGTCGGACCGGGACAAGATCTTTTTAAGTCACTTTTGGAGGGAGTTGTTTCGGATGCAGGGGACCGTTCTGAAGAGGAGTACTACTTGTCACCCGCAGACCGATGGCGAATCGGAGGTCGTTAATCGGAGTGTGGAGACATATTTAAGGTGTTTTGTATCTGACACACCCAAGCATTGGGCGAGGTGGTTGGCTTGGGCGGAGTATTGGTATAACATCTCTTATCATAGGGCGACGCAGACTACCCCCTTTAAGATCCTGTATGGGCGGGATCCACCGCATTTGGTGCACTATGGGCACCGCACCATGCCAGTGTCGTAGGTGGATCAATATTTGGAGGAACGAGATCGGATGTTGGATGAGTTGAAGAAAACATTTATTAGAAGCTCAACAGATTATGAAGCAGCAAGCGGATGGACATAGGAGGGATGCCCAGTTTGAGGTGGGGGATCGAGTTTATTTGAAGCTCTGACCATACCGACAGAAGACGTTAGCACGACGGAGGAATGAAAAGCTTTCTGCTCAGTACTTTGGGCCGTTTGAGATCACAGAGCGCATTGGTGAGGTGGCATATCGTTTGCGATTACCACCTACGTCGGCCATTCATCCGGTATTTCATGTGTCCCAGTTGAGACGGCTATTGGAGATCATGCTTCCTCACCTTCATTGCCACCTACTTTGACTAAGGACATGGAGGTCGTCTTGGAACCAGAGGCAATGGACAGGGTCCGTCAAGGAACGTCGGGCGGAAGGGAGGTGCTTATCAAGTGGAAAGATCTACCGAACTATGAAACTACATGGGAGCCGTTTGACTTGATTCGGGAGCAATTTCCTTTGTTTCACCTTGAGGACAATGTGTCTCATTGGGAGGGGAGTAATGTTAGACTTGGAAGGGAGGGGCTGAAAACGTATTATAGGCGTAGGTTTAAGAACATGGGCAGTTTGGTAAATTGACAAGGTCATTAGTGGGAGACTGAGTTTAAGAAGGTTGTAAGGGAAAGATTAGGGTTTCTCATGCATGTTTTGGAAAGTATTAGCAGTAGATTAGAGACTATTGGAGAGGTGTGGCCTAACTCTCGAATCGAATGTCATTTGTTTCTTTCAATTTCTATTTGATTTCCAATTTGATTTCTATCAGGACTATGGGGAGTTACAGCAGCAGGTGCTGTCGGATTCCCGGCTGTTAGGAGTTTATCAGGCTTTGCTACACGGGGACTCCAGCTACCCTAGTTTTTCATTGGAGCAGGGTCGGCTCTTGTACAAAGGCCGGCTAGTACTTGCCAAGTCTTCTCCGTTTGTTGCCACCCTATTAAAGGAGGCGCATGATGGCCCGGTTGGCAGGCATTCGGGGGTGTTCAAAACCTACTGCCGCTTAGCCTCCTCTTGGTATTGGGTGGGCATGTTCAAGGAAATTAAGGAGTATGTTGGTCGCTGTATGGTTTGTCAGCGCAACAAGCATTCTAATTTGTTACCCGCGGGGCTTTTGCAACCTCTCCCAGTTCCGGATCAGATTTGGGAGGATTTGTGCATGAATTTTATTGAAGGCCTTCCTAAGTCTGAAGGCTATGATACTATCTTGGTAGTGGTGGATAGATTGAGTAAGTATGCCCATTTCTTGGCACTTTGTCACCCTTTTACAGCTCCGGCGGTGGCCCATTTGTTCATGCGGGAGGTGGTTCGCTTGCATGGGATTCCCCATTCCATTGTGTCCGACCGCGACAAGGTTTTCTTAAGCGGTTTCTGGACTGAGTTGTTTCGTCTGCACGGGACATCACTCAAGTGTAGTACCGCATATCACCCTCAGACGGACGGACAGTCGGAGGTGGTCAACCGATGTGTAGAGACGTATTTGCGTTGTTTTGCATTTGACAAACCTCGCCAATGGATGCGTTGGCTGGCTTGGGCTGAATACTGGTACATCGTACCATTCGGCGGCTCATACTACACCCTTTCGTGTGGTGTATGGACGAGATCCTCCACCCTTGTTTCGGTTTGGTTCTGGTAAGACAGCGGTGGCGTCGCTTGAACGTCAGTTGGAGGATAGAGATGCTGCTTTGGATGAACTAAAATTACACTTGTTACGGGCACAGGATAAGATGAAGGGTGTAGCCGATGGCAAGAGGCGGGATGTTGAGTTTTTGGTGGGTGACTTGGTGTCTCAAGTTGCGTCCTTACCGGCAACTGTCATTGTCTCGTCGCAGAAATGAGAAGTTGGCTCCCCGCTTCTTTGGTCCTTATGAGGTGACACAGCAGATTGGTAAGGTGGCTTACCGTTTGCGGCTGCCTGAGTCAGCCCATATTCACCCGGTTTTCCATGTTTCCCAACTCAAGCGTTGTTTGGGATCTGTTGAGGCCTCTCGGGAGCTTCCTACTCAGCTTACCGCAGACATGGAAATGTTGATGGAACCAACGGCGGTTTTAGGTGTTCGCCAGCCTAAGGAGGGCAGTGGGGGTGAGGTGGACGTGTTGATTCATTGGCAGGGGATGCCCGTTTTTTATGCTACATGGGAGTCCTTTTCGACTATCCAGCACAATTTTCCCTCTTTTCACCTTGAGGACAAGGTGCAGGTTTGGGCGGCGGGTACTGATAAGCCACCGGTGCATTTTACTTACGTGAGGAGGAATAAAAGGCAGAGGCAGAATGAGTATTCTGCGGCAGGGCTGCCTATTGTAGAATGAGTAGGATGTAGGAGTAACTGTTTTGGGCGGGAAATAAGGGGATATATAGGAGTGGAAGTAGAAGAGAGAAAGATAGAGAATTGTATAGTGAGTAATCGGAGTGTCCAGGTCTCTTGAAAACCTGTGTGTGTGTAAGAGTGTTCGGAAAGAATCCTATTCCATTCGTCCGATTGTTTGTTCAATTCAATAATTCTTGCATAATCGAATCTTACCTTGGATTCACCTTTGATTCTGTATCATAAACCCCTTGAACTATAGCAATTGTAAGTTAACCAGTCCAAAACTCATCACTCCAAAATATCAAGAGGGCCCCATTAAAAAAATAAATAAATAAACATCATGAGGGCCATTAAAATAGTGTATTTCTCAATTCTTCACTTCTTTGACAAGAGCAAGCCACTACAAAGATTTCGAATTAAAATGAAATTCCAACAAACATAGTATTTTAGTGAGCAATAATCCACAAATAAGCATATTGTATCCTGCTATTAGGATTCATGATTTTGACAAACCATCTGTGTGAATTAAAGCAAAAATACGGCAATGAAATTGCGTTAAAATAAGACTACAATGACTAAACAGACAAGAAACGTGAAAAGTTAATTCATATTTCAACAAATTTCACTAAAAAAAGAAAAAATACTCACTTGAAAAAGAAATTCAGCCTCTACGTGGTACTGGCGTGGCGAAGGCTGGCGAGACTAGGCATGACGGGGCCGGATTCCGGCGGCCGGCGGGAGTGGGCGGCGCTGCGGTTGGAGTGGTTTTGGCCGACAGTAGAGATGGGTAGAGGGAGGAGCTGTAAAGAGGAAAGAGGGGAAGACCTCTGATGGAATTTGAAAATGAAAAGAAAGGAACGTGCGGACCCAAGGTTTTTTTTTTTTACTTAGGTCTGTAAAATTGTTGAAATTTATGGGTGTATTAAGGTTACGTTTATTTTATTTATTCGAGTTTAGAATTAAAATTTTATTAAAGTAAAAAGTTATTATAAATAATTATATTTATTTTTTTTATTACAATAAGAAGTTCTTATATAAAATCACATTTCAACTTAAATTAAAAATTTAAATCAGCGAAGTAAACAAGCCTTAAGTTCTGTTCATTTCACCGATTTGAGTTTAAAATTCGAGTTTTGTTACAATAAAAAGCTCTAAAAAAAGTCACATTTAACTTTTTTTGTTACAATAAAAAGTTTTCATATAAAGTTATATCTCAATTTAAATTAAAAACTCGAATAAACAAATTAAACAGGCCCGTCTGTTTGGTAAAAGGATTCGAACCATAATTTGAATCATGGTTCATGGTTCGCTGTAATATTTTCTCTCATAAAAAATACACGTAAATTAAAAATAGTTCTGAATCCCTTTACCAAACGGAAGTAATGTTGCCACATCAACCTTTTCATTTAGAAAAATGAAAAAAGAAAATGAATAAATTGGAACAGATACATTTGCTTAAAATGAACTTTTGAGAACGGCATTTACCTAAATTTCTGGACTTTTTTTTTTCTTGCTTTGCATAATAAAAGGATTGGATTGTAAACTCGGTTTGAGATTTCTCAACGACACCTCGTTTTCTAGCTTATGCTTGATCAGAGATTCTCAACAATTACATGAGATGAATCTTTAAAATTTGAGGGGAAAAAAAAGAGTAAATTGCATTGTTGCGTCTTAACCTATTCATTTTTTGCACAATAGACTTTGAACTTTTAATTTTAGTCTTTTTTACAGGCATCTCTTTAATTTTTTAAATTTATTAATTTGGTCTCTATTCTTTTTTTTTTTTGACAAGTGACCTTTTTAATTTTAAAATTTTTACAATTAAGGACTAATCGAAAACATCTTTTTTTTTCTTTTTATGATTACGTGACGTACACGTGAGCGTCTATTGAGGTCTTGAGGACAATGGATATCATTTCTCACCCATGTAGCGTCTTTTGAGAGTAATCTAATTGTGTTCGAATATATTTGATGACTCTAACATCAATATAACTGAATAAATAGGGTGTGAAATTGTCTTTTATCCCAACAGACGTTCACGTGCACATCATGTCCTCAGATCATCAAAGAAACATGCACCATTTTCGATTGGTCATTAATTGCTAAGAAAAAAAAAGAATATGGACTAAATTGTCAAATTTAAAAAGTTGAGAAGGTGTCCATATAAAAAAAAACCTTTAATTTTTTGTAAAATGCACATTATACTTTAAATGAGTAGCAATTGAGGTTTAAGAGGTAATGAATGTTATCAAATTAATGGTTTAAGATACAATATTCGCACATGAAAAGACACACAGTTATTTTTTAAAACTACGTCATGTGCAAATTTCGTGTCTCAAAATGTCAAACTTCAACGGTAACTATTTTTTTTAAGTTCAAATTGCATTTTATCAAAATTGAAAGTTAGGATCTATTATGGAAAAATAAATAATTTTAAGTGTAACAGTGTAATTTACTCTAAGTAAAGACATAAAAACCTACTTCGTTGTGTTCTACGTGTGCTTTAGTTAAATAGTTTATCCACCTAATCGGTGGTGGTAAGCTTATCGTTGAGTTGCACAAAAGCTTTTCCCGTGTCACGACCCACCATGTGTTATGTGGCACAACAACTATCGGCCAAGACTCGTGGGATTCCCTCTCAGTGCCATTAAGGACGCTGTGATTATCAAGTATCAACATACATGCAGGCCTTAAGTATTAGGTCTAGTTCAGTTTTCCAGTTTGAGTTTTCAATTCGAGTTTAGATGTGATTTTTTGTGAACGTTTTTTATTGTAATAAAAAAATTAGATATGATTTTTTGTGAGAACTTTTTACTATAGTAAACTAAAATTAAAAACTCAAATTAGAGAATTGAACAAGGCCTTAAAATCAAGAATTAATTATAAAGACGGGTTAAAATGGAAGTACTGGCCAATTTCTTAATCAAGAGTCGTTCCGTAACTGTAACACCCTGAAGAATTAACTGAGATTAATTAAGGTAATTGAGATTATTAGTGTGCCTAATCTGGATTATTAATTGAGTATTAATTAATAAATGTTTCTGACACGTGTGAGTTTAAATAGTTCCAAGATATTTAAATTATTCTCAGTAATTTATTTTAACCAAGAAGTGTGTATGGGCGCATTTCTGGACTGCTCTTTTAAAATATTGACATTTGTCCATTTCCTTTTCTTTTCTTTTTCTTTTTCTTTTTCTTTCCTTCCTTCCCTTTTCTTTTTTCTTTCCTGTGCATCTCTCTCTCTCTCTCTCTCTCACTCTCCCGTGCATCTCTCTCTCTCTCTCATTTTTGTCCCAAATCAAACGGATCTTGAACCGAGGAAAGATTTAAAGAAGTTGTCAACGTCGAGAGAAGGATTCGAGGTAAGATTACTGAAAGAACCTCTCTTGAATCTCAAGATTTTAAATTTCAAAACTTATTTTTAGTTCAAACCGGATTTTGATGGTTTTTGAGTAAAACTAGAGTAGAAATTGGAGATCTTGGGTTCTTTGGAC
>NW_010366164.1:1693911-1716147 GCF_000414095.1 Morus notabilis
AGTCTCCTGGGAGGGGTTTAATACATTTGAAACATAAAACGTGAGCGAAAGGCCCAGTAGGATGTTATTTACAAAGACGTAAAGTAAATAAATAGATAAAGTACAAGTAAATAAATAAATGGGTACGTAAATAAATAGACATTTAGTTCCAACAAACAGCCGGAACCTCACATCCTTTTTCTCAAAGGAAATAAATGTAAAATCTCCATATTACAGGCTTCAGCAAGTAATTAGTACAAATTACTTACCTAACCAAGTGCCTCGCCTACCCGGACCGAGTTTCGGATTCTGCCCCCGAGGATGCACTCTCCGCATCCTATCTAGGCTTACAGTAATAGACTCTATTACCAGTTCACAAGATCTATTTATTAAGAAATCATTCATTAACATTTTGAAATCGTTAATACGACCCCACGAACTACTCAAGCCGCGGGCCACATGACTAGACAAGCCATGAGGTTCCATGACTAAACAAGTCATGGTTTTCAAAACATTTTCTTTCACAAACCAATCCCTTTCTTTAAAATATTTTCAAGGCCAAAATCTTTTTTGAAAATTGGCTCACAAGGAAAAGGGATAGAAATCCTACCTCGCACTTTCAAACCTGGGACTAGTGTTGCCTTTTTCGGCTTCTGCTTCCTCAAGCCCCTTTAGTCTGAATCCTCAGCGATCACTGATGCAAGACAACACTTTAGGATCAATTCTCATTCCTAAAGCAATCCAAATCTCATTTATGTACTAAGATTTTCAATTAGTGTGCCCTAATCCATTTTCATGTTTCAAAATATCATTCCAAGGGTTTTCAATCTCAAATCAAGGATTAACAATGCTAATCCATTTATCTCAAGTCCCTAAATGAAACTAATTTGGGTTCTCCTCGAAAACATGGGGCCAATCAGGGTCAAACCCCATGTCAACCGGTCGACCGGTGACAGAGCAGTGCAACACTACCGGTCGACCGGTAGTGTGCACACCAGTCAACCGGACTGGTTGAACGGTCAGCCTACAATCCGGTCGACCGCATAGGCCGACCGGTTTCCATGAAATCTGGTCGACCGCACAGGTCGACCGGTGGAATTAGCTGCGCGAGAGAAGCTCACAGAAATCAGTCCAAAACCTACAAATCCAGTCCCAAATCGAGATATTTCAAAGGAAAACCACTACATCTGGGTTCTAGGTCCTAAAATAAGTCCAAAGAACCCAAGATCTCCAATTTCTACCCTAGTTTTACTCAAAAACCATCAAAATCTAGTTTGAACCAAAAATAAGTTTTGAAATTCAAAAACTTGAGATTCAAGAGAGGTTCTTTCAGTAATCTTACCTTGAATCCTCCTCTCGACATTAAAAACTTCTTTAAATCTTTTCTTGGTTCAAGATCCGTTTGATTTGGGACAAAGATGAGAGAGAGAGAGAGAGAGATGCACGAGATAGTGAGAGGGAGAGATGCACGGGAAGGAAAAAGGAAAGAAAGAAAAGAAAAGAAAAGGAAAAGAAAAAAAAAGACATGTGTACAATATTTTAAAAGAGCAGTCCAGAAATGCGCCCATACACACTTTTGGGTTTAAATAAATAGCTGAGAATAATTTAAATACCTTAGAACTATTTAAACTCACACGTGTCAGAAACATTTATTAATTTATACTCAATTAATAATCCAGATTAGGCACACTAATAATCTTAATTACCTTAATTAATCTCAATTAATTCTTCAGGGTGTTACAGTTTCTCTCGCGCAACTGATTCCACCAGTCGACCTGTCCGGTCGACCGGATCACATGGAAACCGGTTGACCTATGCGGTCGACCAGATTGTAGGCTGACCGGTCGACCGGTGTGCACACTACTGGTCGACCGGTAGTGTTGCACTGCTTTGTCACCGGTCAACCGATTGACACGGGTTTGACCCTGTTTGGCCTGAAAATGCTGTTTTGACCCTTGTTTTCAGGGAGAACCCAAATTAGCTTCATTTGGAGGCTTGAGATGAATGGATTAACATCTTTAATCCTAGATTTGACATTGAAAACTCTTGAAATGATAATTTGAAACATGAAAATGGATTAGGGCACACTAATTGAGAATCTTGGAGCATAATTGAGATTTGGATTGCTTTAGGAATGAGAATTGATCCTAAAGTATTGTCTTGCTTCAGTGATCACTGAGGATTCAGACTGAAGGGGCTTGAGGAAGCGGAAGCCGGAAAAGGCAACGCTAGTCCCAGGTTTGTTCGTGCGAGGTAGGATTTCTATCCCTTTTCCTTGTGAGCCTGTTTTCAAAACGATTTTGGCCTTGGAAACGTTTAAAAAGAAAGGGGTTGGTTTGCGAAAGAAAGACTCTTTGAAAACCATGGCTTGTGGAGTTTATGGAATCCATGGCTTGTCCTGTCCATGGAATCCATAGCTTGTCTAGTCATGGAACCTCATGGCTTGCCCAGTCATGGGGCCCGTGGCTTGAGTAGTTCGTGGGGTCATAATAACGATTTCAGAAAGTTAATGAATGATTTCTTAAGCAAAGAGATCTTGTGAACTGGTAAGAGAGTCTATTGCTGTAAGCCTAGATAGGATGCGGATAGTGCGTCCTCGGGGGCTGAACCCGAAACTCGGTCCGGGTAGGCGAGGCACTTGGTTTGGTAAGTAATTTGTACTAATTACCTGCTGAAGCCTGTAATATGGAGATTTTACATTTATTTCCTTTGAGAAAAAGGATGTGAGGTTCCGACTGTCTGTTGGAACTGAATGTCTATTTATTTACGTACCTATTTATTTATTTACTTGCACTTTATCTATTTATTTACTTTACGTCTTTGTAAATAACATCCTACTGGGCCTTTCGCTCACGTTTTATGTTTTAAATGTATTAAACCCCTCCCAGGAGATTCTAGGAGCGGTGCACAGTAGCTGGATAATTGCTACAGAGCAGCTGAGTTGTGCTGCTGTTGGAATTAAGTGAGGATCGTGGACATCCTCTTGGACAAATGTAAGGAATTTGAGAAATTCTGTAAACTTATGTAATATTTGTGTTAACTAGACTGTGGTTGATGTCTGTTGTAATGATTACTTACATGTTCATGTATGTACGATACTGTATGTCCTGTGGGTGGAGCCCTGTGTGTTGTCAGAGGCTCGCGATTCTGTAGTTTAATTTATATTTTAATTTAGTTAAGTGGGGCTCGTCTGGGAATCTGCTTTATTAATCCATAATCGAGCTCCACGTCACCCACCCCGTTTGGGGGGTGTGATAAGAAGTGGTATTAGAGCCCTAGGTTAAGAAACCCCGGGATTGTACATACATGTGTGGCATCTGTTATCCACTGAACAGTCTAGTTTTATTTCATTTAAAGGAAATGACGCCTCACCGTAGGCCCGCTAATCAACCGGCACAACAGAATAAGGGATTTCTAGATGCCATGTATGCTGCCTTTCAAGGCATGGCCACAAGAGCTCAAAACGAGCGGTTGGTTGAGGATAGGAAGCAAGGGTACTTCCAGGAATTTAGGCGTGCGCCTATCCCCTCGTTTAATAGTGAGGGAGGACCCCAGGAAGCAGAATTCTGGTTAGACTCCATAGTCAAACATTTGAGTACTATGGGAGTTCCATATGAATACTGGGTGGAATTTGCGGTATACAAGATGGGTGGCTTAGTAAATACCTGGTGGAAACAGGTCAGAAGAAGAATAGATGTTGCAGGACTGACCTGGGAGCAGTTTGAGACACTGTTCAATGAGCAGTACTTCCCTCAGAGTTATAGGGATGAAAAGGCGTTGGAATTCATGTCTCTACAGCAAGGTGACATGTTTGTAAGGGAGTATGAGGCCAAGTTTAATGACCTGTCCCGGTTCGCGCCATCTTTGGTGGAATCTGAACACCTTAGATGTCTTAAGTTTGAGAAGGGCCTCCAGAACTCTGTGAGGAGACCATTGGTGGCTTTGAGAATCCAGAATTTTCGAGATTTGGTGGCTGCTGCTACTAGGGTGGAGCAGGATAACATAACTTATCACCAGAGTAAATAACAAGCGGGAAGAGTTTCAGTTACTGGGGGACCATCTGTTTCCGACGGGCCACAGCGGAGTGGTAGAAGGAACCGCAACCAGGGACAGCCTGGTGGGGGAGTGGTTAGTGGTGGCAGTAGTTCGTCAAGAAGTGACAGAAGTGCTCCATACGGGCCCAGGTGTCACCATTGTGGGCAGGTGGGTCATATTAGGAGGAATTGTCCTAATCGGCCGCCGGCTCAACAAGCCCAAAGTGACACTTCCTACAGTCAAGAAAGGCCACCACAGTATATGCCACCATATCAGCCACAACAGATGCCATACCCTCCTGTGCCGATTTATCAACCACCTCCGTTTACACAATTTTGGCCTCAAGCGCTGAGACCGGTACAACCACCTGCACCACAACAGTATAGGCCTCCGACCCAATGGCCTAATGTTGGTGACAGAGGGAAAGGGAAAGCACAGGGACAAGCTTATGCCCTGGCAGGAGGCAGTTCTAAAAGTCAGACCAGCAATGCGGTGGTTGAGGGTATGATTCTAATATCTCATTCTTTTGCTCACGTGTTGTTTGACACAGGTGCCACACACTCGTTTATATCAAGTTCTTTTGTACGGACTTTGAAACTGAAATATGAGAATTTAGAAGTCCCGATGACTTTGAACTCCCCACTGGGATGTGTGGAGGTAATGAGTGTGCGTAAATCGTGTGAAATCACGATTGGCGGTTAGCGATTGAGAGCAGATTTGATTATCCTTTCGATGAGCCTGTTTGACGTGATACTCAGAATGGATTGGCTGTCAAGGTACGGTGCGATTGTTGATTGCTACCGTAGAAAAGTAACTTTGGTAACGAATTCCGGAACAGTGATTTCTTATCAGGCGGATGTGAACCCCAGTCCTGGGGGAACGACTCTTGAAGTACATCATTGGGGGACGGAGGAACTTGGCATGTTTTTCTTCCCTTCTTGCTCTAGAAGGTGAACCCGAGATAATTGGAGATAGTGCGGGAATCACTGTAGTGGATAAGTTTACATATGTATTTCCTGATGAGCTACCTGGTTTATCGCCAGATCGGGAGATTGAATTCTGTATTGATTTGGTTCTGGGAACGGCACCTATTTCCATTCCTCCATATCGGATGGCTCCGGCGGAGATGAAAGATTAAGAACACAGCTTGAGGAGCTGGTAGAAAAAGGATACATCCGGAATAGTACTTCCCCTTGGGGTGCACCGGTACTATTTGTAAGGAAGCACGATGGATCTCTTCGATTGTGTATTGACTACCGTAAATTGAACAGGGTGACTGTGAAAAACAAATACCCATTGCCGAGGATCAATGAGTTATTCGATCAGTTGGGTGGATTACAGTTTTACTCCAAGATTGACTTGAGATTTGGGTACCATTAGCTGAAAATCAAGGAGGAAGACATTCCGAAGACTGCTTTCAGATCTCGATATGGACACTTCGAGTTTCTTGTAATGCCTTTTGGGTTGACGAATGCCCCGGCCGCATTCATGGATGTAATGAACCGTATTTTCCAGCCATACTTGGATCGGTTCGTGATCGTCTTCATTGACGACATACTGGTGTACTCGAAGACTTGGGAAGAACATGAGCAGCACTTGAGAATTGTTCTTCAGACTCTTCGAGAACACCAGTTGTATGCTAAGAAGGAGAAGTGTGACTTCTGGCTGACAGAAGTGAAGTTCCTTGGGCATGTGATTTCAGGGCAAGGAATCTCTGTCGATCCTTCTAAGATCGAGACTGTTCTACAGTAGGAAAGGCCGAAGAATGTAGCGGAGATTCACAGTTTCCTCATACTTGCAGGGTACTATCGGTGTTTCATGAAAGACTTCTCGAGTATTGTTGCACTGATGACTCGATTTACCAAGAAAGAAGTCAGATTCCAGTGGGACACTGAATGTGAAAATGCTTTTCAGGAATAGAATGTCAGATTGACAAGTGCGCCAGTCTTGACTATTCCTGATAGTGAGGAACCATATGAGGTGTATTCTGACGCCTCGGGAAGTGGGCTTAGCTGTGTCTTAATGCAAGGGGGACGCGTGGTAGCGTACGCATCTCGCCAATTAAGACCACATGAACGGAATTATCCCACTCATGATTTGGAGCTAGCAGCGGTAATATTTGCTCTGAAGATATGGAGATGTTATCTCTATGGAGCAAAGTTTCAGGTCTTTTCTGATCATAAAAGTCTAAAGTACTTGTTTACTCAGAAAGACTCGAATCTCAGATAAAGGAGATAGGTGGAGTATATGGAGGATTATGACTTCACTCTGCAATATCATCCTGGAAAAGCTAATGTGGTGGCTGATGCCCATAGTAGGAAGACGACGGGGACTCTGGCATCATTAGCTTTGGAAGATTGGAAAAGGACTGAAGTGGTGAGTGAGTATGATCTTCAGTTCTACGAAGTTCATAACCAGGCCATGGCGTATAATCTGATCTCTACACTGGATATTGTGCTACAGGTTAAGCAGAATCAATGGCAGGATCCACACCTCCAAGGAATTCTGGATATGGAGAGCAATTCGAGGATTGGAGAATCCGAGAGGATGGAGCCTTGTATTTCCACAACCGCCTTGCTGTTCCTAAGGCGGGTGAGGTAAAGAAGACGATTCTGTAAGAGGCACACAAATCGAGGTATGCTATACATCTGGGAAGTACAAAGATGTACCAGGACCTAAAAATACAATATTAGTGGAGAGGTATGAAAAGAGACGTTCGTGAGTATGTCTTAGAATGTGTGACTTGCCTCCAGATTAAAGCTGAGCATCGGAAGCCAGTGGGAGAGTTGCAACCTCTTCCTGTCCCTGGATGGAAATGGGAGCACATCACTATGGATTTTCTGCTAGGGCTACCGAGAACCGAGCTGAAGCACGATGCCATTTGGGTGGTAATGGATAGGTTGACGAAGTCTGCGCACTTCATACCATTCTGTGCGACGTATTCTCTGAAGATTCTATCAGAACTGTACCTGGAGCACATCGTGAGGCTACACGGAGTGCCGTTGTCTATCACGTCAGATTGTGACATGCGTTTTAATGCAAGGTATTGGAGAAGTTTTCAGGAAGCCATGGGAACAGACTTGAATTTCAGTACAGCATTCCATCCTCAGACTGATGGGCAATCTGAAAGGGTAATTCAGATTCTGGAGGATATGCTTCGTGCTTGTATTCTGGAATTTGGTGGAAACTGGAAGAAATACATGCATCTAGCTGAGTTTGCTTACAACAACAGCTATCAGGCCAGTATTGGAATGGCACCGTTTGAAGCTCTGTATGGTCGTCCTTGTAGGTCACCTGTGTGTTGGTTGGAACCAGATGATCGACTGAACACTGGACCGGAAGTCATTCAAGAGAATAATGAGAAGATAGCTGTGTACGTCAGATCGTGACACGCGTTTTAATGCAAGGTATTGGAAGAATTTCCAGGAAGCCATGGGAACAGACTTGAATTTCAGTACAGCATTCCATCCTCAGACTGATGGGCAATCTGAAAGGATAATTCAGATTCTAGAGGATATGCTTCGTGCTTGTATTCTGGAATTTGGTGAAAATTGAAAGAAATACCTGCATCTAGCTGAGTTTGCTTATAACAACATCTATCAGGCCAGTATTAGAATGGTACCGTTTGAAGCTCTGTATGGTCGTCATTGTAGGTCACCTATGTGTTGGTTGGAACCAGAGAATCGACTGAGCACTGGACCGGAAGTCATTCAAGAGAATAATGAGAAGATAGCTGTGATTCGGGAACGACTATTGACGGCTCAAAGTCGTCAGAAAAGCTATGCTGACAAAAGGCATAGGCCTTTAGAATTCCAAGAGGGTGACTTTATCTTGCTGAAGGTTTCCCCATGCAAGGGAGTTGTTCGGTTTGGTGTGAAAGGGAAACTTGCACCAAGGTATGTAGGACCATTCCCGATCGTGCAACGAATCAGAGTGGTGGCTTATCGGTTGACTTTACTGCCTGAACTATCTCACGTGCATGACGTGTTTCATGTCTCCATGCTTCAAAAATGTCAACCTGAGCCGGAAGCTGTAGTGCAGTGGTTTGACGTTCCGATACAGTATGACGCGTCATACGATGAGGCACCAGTTCAGATTCTTGACCAGAAAATAAAGAGTTTGCGTCATCGTGAGATTCCGTTAGTGAAAGTGTTGTGGCAGCACCATGGAATCGAGGAAGCGACATGGGAGCTTGAAACGATGATGCGGGAGCAGTATCCGCATCTGTTCACACTTTGAGGTAGGCTTTAATTTCGGGGACGAAATTGCCTAAGGGAGGTGGAGCTGTAACACCCTGAAGAATTAACTGAGATTAATTAAGGTCATTGAGATTATTAGTGTGCCTAATCTAGATTATTAATTGAGTATTAATTAATAAATATTTCTAACACGTGTGAGTTTAAATAGTTCCAAGGTATTTAAATTATTCTCAGTAATTTATTTTAACCCAGAAGTGTGTATGGGCGCATTTCTGGACTGCTCTTTTAAAATATTGACACTTGTCCATTTCCTTTCCTTTTCTTTTTCTTTTTCTTTTTCTTTCCTTCCTTCCATTTTCTTTTTCCTTTCCCGTGCATCTCTCTCTCTCCTTCTCTCACTCTCCCGTGCATCTCCTTCTCCCTCTCTCATTTTTGTCCCAAATCAAACGGATCTTAAACTAAGGAAAGATTTAAAGAAGTTTTCAATGTCGAGAGAAGGATTCGAGGTAAGATTACTGAAAGAACCTCTCTTGAATATCAAGTTTTTGAGTTTCAAAACTTATTTTTGGTTCAAACCGGATTTTGATGGTTTTTGAGTAAAACTAGAGTAGAAATTGGAGATCTTGGGTTCTTTGGACTTGTTTTAGGACCTAGAACCCAGATCTAGTGGTTTCCCTTTGAAATATCTCGATTTGGGACTGGATTTGCAGGTTTTTGGACTGGTTTCCGTGAGCTTCTCTCGTGCAGCTGATTCTTCTGGTCGACCTGTTCGGTCGACCGGGTCACATGGAAACCAGTCCGTTTGATAAGTCAATTTGAACGCCACAAGGAATCTTTGATAAGTTCGGAAAAATTTCTTTAAGAACTCAAGAATAATAGCTCACAATATCAATAAACATCAAAAACTGTTTTGCATAATATGAAAGTCAGCCTTAAATAGCTGAAATTTCAATGAAGTGTTTTTAATTGTAAAAGTCCTAACATACCCTTAATGAGATAAACACACCTAAAAACCCTAGGTAGGAATCAGAGTTTGACTCAAAATAACCTTCCTCCTAAACACGCCTATAATGGAATTCAAATTTTAAACTGAAACTCAAAGCTAAAAAAAAAAAAAAAGGATTACAAAGAAATCAAACATAATCTTGACTCTTGAACTTCTAAACTTCTTTAATCTTGTTTTGAATCTTGAACTTCTTGTACACTTGAAAACGTAATCTTGACTTGATTATTTGCTGGAAAACATGCCCACATCAGCTTGGACTCCCCATTGCACGTATATCCCGGAATGGACATGAAAGTTGGCCATGCAATGGCTCAATAGACGTGTATGACTGATTGGTTCTCTTCCGGATCAACTTTGATGAGTAAAATCTGCCTTTTGTTAACTCTCAGTAGTGAACACTCTCTCTTCTTGTTGTAGAACTCTCCGGACTAAATTATTAAACTCTTCTTTGAATCTTTTAGCTCGAGCCCTCGTTACTGGGCAAACTGGGACTTGAATTAAATCGTGAGTATTCCTTACAGTCTTGATGTCCTCGTCACTTTGTTGCTTAAAATTTACATGTATATTGTTTAAATGTGTAAGTTATTATATTATTTTCAAAATTTACAAGTCAGTCGTAATTTATACAACTACAATATTTGAAATTAGAAAGTTTTAATGTAAAATACACAATTTTATCGAAGAGTTCTGCTAAACAAACACGTTAGCACAGACATTAGTTTAGATGTTAGTCTCTGTTGTTGACACGTGTACTTCAGTGTTGATCAATCAATTTAACTAAATAATAAGTCATCTTTTTGTACCTATTTACAAAAATGGCATATCATTTTCACCCGAATCTCTCACTTCCTTCTCAATACAAGAATTATTTATATCATACATCCATAGCGAGCAGAGAAGATTAAAAAGACCAGAGATGCAAAGCAAAGTTCAAAATTTCAAACCATAATTTCATTTTCATATATATACAGTAAAAAACAGCTCTTACCATAAAATATTCTTATATTTTCCTTTTTTTCCTTTTATTTTTTTATTGTTTTTACCCAAAAAAAAAAGTAGGTGGATCAGGTGGCCAAGATTTGGAAATGAATGCGGGTGCTGTTGACCACCATCCCACAAAAATCTCTCCCCACCGCGGACTTACTTTATCACATGAAACAACACCCATAATGTCTCGATCTTCAAATCCAACAATAAAATCTCATTTATTTCATATACACATGCTCAAATCGTTAATTCTATTATACTATTTTTTTAATAAAAATTTTAAATTTTAAATATCAAAATAAAAAATTATGATTTGAATATACCTTCTAAACAGGCCTAAAAATTTTAAAGTAATAAAAAAGAAGAAAGTGGATGATGGATCAAACGTTTTTACGGATAAATTTAAACAAAATACTTTAAAATTTAAAATTTAAAAAAAAAAAAACACAAATTCTTCTCTTACCTCTAATCTTGAGCATGACCTCTTTCTTTACCTGCTGCAAACCCCATATTGCTTGTATTGTCATCATTCTTCTACTTTGACTTTTATCATCTATCTACTCAAGTCACACGTAATTGAAACAATTAAGAAAGTAAGTGTATGTTTAGTATATGGGTTTTGTTACATAGTAAACTCATGATTTTAGTTGTGCTACAATATTTTTCTCTTACAAAAAATTTAAAATTTAAAATTCATAATTAAAAACTCTAATTTAAACTCACATACTAAACGAGCTCTAACATTTCATCAACATAAATATCAAAGTGGCAACATATGATAAACTCAATGGGCAATTTTTTTGAACGGTACTCAATGGGAAATTTCACTATAATTTGAGTTGTAATAGACAAAAATGAGACAACCATATTCTTTACGGGACAAATTTGAAATTAACGAAACTATTTTTTTCACCAAAAAAAAAAAAAGAAAATGTAGGTGGATCCGCCGGCGAAGATTGGGAAGTGATTGGGGGTAGTGTACAATATAGGGCTGGCAATATAGATCACGACACGACAACATGATTCGAAAATGACACAAATTTCACGGATTATGATTGAGAAAAAAGATGTCTGGGTCAGAATTGGGTCAACCTGAATTGACATGAAAACATGAGTTAATTTCAGGTTGGACCTGCCTAATCTGAACACGACACGAAACTCATAAAAAATTAATATATATATATATAATTCCTTACATATTTTAGATTTGATCATGAACTTATGATATCATGATAGTTATATTTAAAATTTTATACTGTTATTTACTTAATTTTGATAGATATTATTATATTTTAGCGTGTTATGAATTTTAAGTTATTTTTAATATGTAAAAAAATTAAAAATATATATATAATTTTTATGTTAATTTTAAGTTCATGGATTAATTTCGTGTCACGAATTATTTTTGTGTTGTGTCATGTCAATTCATAAAGTGATTGTAACGTATTCATATTGTGATTTTTTTATAAAAAAGTTGTATTATAAATTGTGTGTTCAGAGTGTTTGAATTGACTATAAATTTTAAAAAAAACGACCCAACAGAAATACGGTATGCGAATTGCCACTCTCGCGTACACGTACATCCCTATTTTTGGACCGAGAACTTTGTATAAATAGACTAAGTAAAATGTGTTTTTAAGTAAATAAACCATCAAAAAAATAAATTGCGTAAATAACCCAACTTCCACGTCAGCATTCCACGTCATCAATTATGCTTTTAGGGTTTTCTTTCTCCTCATCCTCTTCCATTTCGCGCCATTTTGTTCTCCCAGCCGCCTTCAATTTCTCCTCTCTTCTTCTCAAGTCATCGTCGTCGCATAACCTCATTAATATTATTATTATCTTGCCCATTCAACGTTTTTTTCTTGTCCAAAATGAAGTTTGAAGAAGAGCTACTAAGTAAGTCTTTCATTTTCTATATCTCTCATGGTGTTTTTCGTTGTTGTTCATATGTTTTTAAGATGAGAATGTAGTTAAAAATCCATTAAAATAGTAATTTTACATGTTAAAAGACTAGTTTGCATTGTCTGATATGATGAAGATCTGCTGGGTTTAGAAAAAAAAGGTTTGTTCTTGGTCAGTTCGTGGTCTGTTCTTGGTCTGTTCTTATAACATGGTCGGTTCGTGGTCTGTTCTTGGTTTGTTCTTATAACATGGTCGGTTCGTGGTCTGTTCTTGGTCTGTTCTTATAACATGGTCGGTTCGTGGTCTGTTCTTGGTCCGTTCTTGGTCTGTTCTTATAACATGGTCGGTTCATGGTCTGTTCTTGGTCTGTTCTTGGTGTCAGTTCGTGGTCTGTTCTTGGTCTGTTCTTATAACATGGTCGGTTCGTGGTCTGTTCTTGGTTTGTTCTTATAACATGGTCGATTCATGATCTGTTCTTGGTCTGTTCTTATAACATGGTCGGTTCGTGGTCCGTTCTTCATATGTTCTTATTGGACGGTCGGTTCTAGTCTGTTCATGGTCTGTTCTTGGTCTGTTCTTATTACACGGTCAGTTTTTAGTCTGTTCTTATTGTACAGTCGGTTTTTAGTCTGTTCTTGGTCTGTTCTTGGGTTGTTCTTATTATATGGTCTGTTCTCATTATATGGTATGTTCTTAGTCTGGTCGTGGGATATTTGGTTTGGTTTAATGACATATTATTATCTTGATTAAATTTTTGCAGTTTTAAAATCTAAATAATGGCTTAGTGGAGGATTTTTTTTGACATTGGAGGAAAATGGGATGAGACTGGAAGTTGTTGGGTGTGGCATACAGATTGTAATTTAATTGGCATATATATGGATGAGAAGGATACTCTCGAAACCTTCGTTGATAAGATTTGTAGAAAATGCAGAATTGATGGACAAAAACATTCTTTGCAGCTATTGTGGGTACCGAATTTGAAACAGAAATCGTTGCCCGTTGTAATAATAGACAATGATGATTTGTTATTCTTTAGGGATATAGCCCACGAGGTACCGCTACACGTGATAGTGGATGGGAAGTTTATGAATCCCAAAGAACATATTGATGGAGTCAAAATTAGGAGAAATCCTTTGCATGATGATTTTTTTTATCGTGATTTTATGGGTAATCTAACTACAGATGAGGTTTTGACTCGTAATGATATTCCCCCACAGTCACAACCACAACCAGAGTCCCAGCCACAGCTAGAGCCACAACCGCTTACCATTTTAAATGAAGTAGAAGTTGCTGGTCCTTTAGTTTGTATGGACAAGACTGAGTTTGGATCATCTCATGGATCTACCTTCAGTGACGGATCTAGTTTAGAAGTTGGTCAGTACTTTACAAGTAATAATGATTTGAAGGAAAAGTTGCATTTAATAGCTTTGAAAGGGAAGTTTGAGTTTCGAATAACAAAATCAAATAAATACGTGCTTGTAGTAGAGTGTGTGGATCCGAAATGTGTGTGGCGTATCCGAGCCTGCAAACTGAGACTGTCGAACATTTTTGTAATCCGCAAGTATAATGGTGTTCACTCTTGCTCGTTAGAAAAGCGTTCAGCGAAGCACAGACAAGCAACGTACTCCGTTATTGGAAGTTGCATGAAAAACCAATTTATAGGCGTGAAACAGGGTTCGTTTCCGAAATCAATTCAGAATTATGCCCGTAACGAATTCAGGACGGACTTCAGTTATTACAAAGGATGGAAGGCTCGTGAGCATGCACTTCAACTCGTAAGAGGTACGGCCAAAGAAAGCTTCACTAAGCTCTCATCATACTTTCATATGGTGTCTCTTACTAATCACGACAACATCACCAATATTCATTTTAATGAACAGAACCATTTTATCTATCTTTTCCTAGCATATGGACCTTGTATACGAGGTTTTGGTTGCATGAGGAAAGTTATCAGTGTTGATGGAACGTGGTTGAAGGGAAAATTCAGAGGTACATTGTTAGTTGCCACTGCACAGGATAGTGAACGTCATTGTTATCCCATCGTATGGGCTATTGTAGACTCAGAGAATGATGCATCCTGGAGATGGTTCTTCTAGAACTTGAAGGTGATTATTACTGATTCTGAGGAATTAGTTTTTATTTCTGATAGGAATCAAAGTATAAGTAATGCATTGTCTACAGTTATTCATTAGCACATCACGGTTGTTGCACATGGCATGTATCTCAAAACATCAAGAGTAATTTCAGATGTAGCGGTGTTCTGCCATTGTTCTTTAAAACCGCTGAGGCCTACCGCATTGACGAGTTTTCTGTCTTGTTTGATGAGTTGTCTGCAAGATATCCCAGTATTGCTAGATACCTACAGGAGCAAGTTCGTTTTGAAATGTGGTATCGTGCTCATTTTAAAGGAAATCGATATAATATTATGACCACAAATATGTCTGAGTCAGTTAATGCAATGCTTAAAGATGTTCGAGATTACCCTGTCATTGCCCTCTTTAATTTTATACAAGCGAAGATGTCAGAGTGGTTTAATAACAGGCGGGCCGAAGCTTCTAAAACTAAAACATTATTAACGCCAAATGTGGAAAAAACTCTTCGTGAGAGGCACAACAAAGCGGGATTTCTAACGGCCACAAGACTTAATACTGTTGAGTTCCAAGTGACAGGTGGAGAGGCCACTGCAATTGTCAACATTGGAGCGAGGAGTTGCACTTGTCGTGTGTTCGACCTTGAGCAGATACCATGCGAGCATGCAATATCATGTTGTAGAGAAGCAAGAATGTCACTCTATGATTTATGCTCAAAATACTACAGGACAGAAGTTTGGGCTCTTGCGTATGCTGAGACAATCTATCCTGTGCCGGATACTTCGCAATGGGATATTCCGAATCACGTAAAGGAAGTTCACCTTCTTCCACCGCGAGTTGTACCAAAGAAGGGTAGGCCAAAGCAAAAACGCATTCCCAGCATAGGTGAGTTCACACGAAGACAGAATCGATGTGCTAGGTGTGGGCAATATGGATACTATCATAAGAAATGTAAGAACGCACCGATGTAATCATGACTTATAAATTTTGGTGTTACAATATATTTACACTTATTATATTCAACGGCTTGTAAAATGTATTCAGCAGGTTATTATGGCTTTGGGGAAGCTTATATTTATGGAGAAATGCTGTCCAAATTTTTACACAATAATGTTTTTTTTTTTTAGCAAACTTCAAACCAGTCCCACAGAAGGTTGTGCGCGGGGGTGGCACGGGCGCGCGCGAGCGGGGGGGCAAGGGCGCATGCGCGCGCTGCCCAAATTTTTACACAATAATGTGTCTTTTTTTTTTTAGAAAACTTCAAACCAGTCCCACAGAAGGTTGTGCGCGGGGGCCATCATAGCAATAACAGACCAGAACCGACCGAGAACAGACTAAAAACAGACCAAGAAATGAAAAAATTGGTTTGTTCTTAGTCTGTTCTAGGTTTTTTTTCATTTCTAACCAATTTTTTTTTCTCTTTTATAAACTAAAAAGTTTAGTAATACCCAAAAAGTCCAAAAAATATGAAAAAATGTATGTTTTCTAATTTTTTATAAGAGTTTGTTCTTGGTCTGTTCTAGGTTTTCTCATTTCTAACCAAATTTTTTTTTTGTCTTTTATAAACTACAATGTTTATTAATACCCAAAAAGTCTAAAAAATATGAAAAAATGTATGTTTTCTAATTTTTTACAAGAGTCTGTTCTTGGTATGTTCTTCATCTGTTCTTAGTCTGTTCTAGGTTTTCTCATTTCTAACCAATTTTTTTTTTGTCTTTTATAAACTACAATGTTTATTAATACCCAAAAAGTCTAAAAAATATGAAAAAATGTATGTTTTCTAATTTTTTACAAGAGTCTGTTCTTGGTATGTTCTTCATCTGTTCTTAGTGAAAAAATGTATGTTTTCTAATTTTTTACAATTTTTTTTCTCTTTTATAAACTATAAAGTTTAGTAATACCCAAAAAGTCCAAAAAATATGAAAAAATATATGTTTTCTAATTTTTTACAAGAGTTTGTTCTAGGTTTTCTCATTTCTAACCAATTTTTGTTTTGTCTTTTATAAACTACAATGTTTATTAATACCTAAAAAGTCTAAAAAATATGAAAAAATGTATGTTTTCTAATTTTTTACAAGAGTCTGTTCTTGGTATGTTCTTGGTCTGTTATAGGTTTTCTCATTTCTAACTAATTTTTTTTTCTCTTTTATAGACTACAAAGTTTAGTAATACCCAAAAAGTCTAAAAAATATGAAAAAATGTATGTTTTCTAATTTTTTACAAGAGTCTGTTCTTGGTCTGTTCTTGGTCGGTTCTGGTCGGTTCTGGCTAGGTTGGTCGGTTCTTGTCTTTTTCTATATTAGTCGGTTCTGGTCGCCAGTGCCACCGCGCGCGCGCCCGTGCCACCCCGTGCGCGCTAGTGCCCCCCCGCGCATTTCCCCATAAATATAAGCTTTCCCAAAGCCAAAATAACATGTTGAATATGATAAATTATAAATGCATTACAATGCTAATAATAAACATATTGCAACACCAATAATGTTGTGTATCTATTTTACAACAACCAAAACAACTAACATTTCATATACTAGGACTCACAGGCCTCTTCAGCTTGTACTCGCTCCAAATTCCGACCGCAAGTTCCAACCGGTAAGCTTCTACTTTTTCTTCAGCGAGGTCTTCTAACGGGATTCTGCGGACAAGGTATTCGATAAATTTGTATGTGAAAAGTCCGCAGTCACCTGATTTAAGGTTGTGGACCAACCACTTGGGACGAACGATTGGTCACGCACATTCAAGTTTATCGCCTAGATGGTTGAATAAACCTGTGTACTTCAAGAACTTGAGCATCATGACAGCGATTGGCTCCACTTGTCTTTGCATCTGTTGATCTCTGTACATCATAACAGTTGAGTCATACACCTTTATGTTGAATTCAGATAAATCAACATAAAGCGCAACCCAATGCTTCCTCTCAATGTTAAGAGGCATAGTGAAGCCTTGTGCGCCATCCCATTTCTGGCCAATTATGCGCTTTTCTCCACAGATATATTCATCTAGGTCGTTGTCAAACGTATACGTTGCCAATTTCTTTTTGTTGGTGAAGAATCGCGCTCTCAACTTTTGGCAAAATATATCATCTAGGATGACAATATTGTTATTGAACTGCCATTCAAGTGCCCTTGACCTTCTAATCGATAGAAGACCCCATGCCTCGTCAATTTGCTATAAGTCATAAAAAATTAATTCAGTATAATGATAATGATATAAAAAATAAGACTATAAATTTAGAAAATATGTTGTGATTACTTACATCATTAAACAGCCATTCACTTGGCTTTAAGATGATCCGGAAGAAGTCCTTCCTCCAATCTCCAAAACCGCACTCAATCAGCTCAGAGTCCGTACTAGAATCAGCGAACCACTTGTTGAAGGCCTCGACAGCATCGTTGAAGGTCCACATCTTCTTCCTTACGTTACGCAGGGGATCTATGTAAGGTGACTCAATATACTTGCTGGGCCTCTTAAGTCGCTTTTCATTCTTCGATTCAGACTCTGGCTCTGAATGAACCTGTTGCTCAAGCTGATCCTCAGGCTCTGGCTGAACCTGAGGCTCAAGTTCTGCCTCAGGTTCAAGCTGAACCTGAGGTTCAAGTTCTGCCTCAGGCTCAAGCTAAACCTCTGGCTCAAGTTCTGCCTCAGGGTCTGGCTGAACCTGTAGCTCAAGTTCTTTCTCAGGCACTGGCTTTGGCTGTAATTGTTGTTTTGCTAGACATGCTATATTGTCCTTAATTTCTCTAATAGATACGTCTAGCGAGTCTAGCCTCTTGTTGATGGCTTCAAAATGTCTACTATTGTACTCTACCGTCCTGTGATAGAGTATGTCAACTATGTGATCAATAGACATACCATCTTGCTTGCTCGGTTGTTATTGTTGTTGTTGTTGTTGCTGCTCAGGTTGTTGTTGTTGTTGTTGCTGTTGCTGTTGCTGTTGTTGTTGCTGTTGTTGTTGGGGAAGTTGCTATTGTTGTTGGGGAAGTAGTTGGAGACGAGCCAATTGTTTCGGAGGCTTCGGTTGCTGGACATGGACCATTCTTGCACCAGAGTCCAAAAATGATGCAAGCTGGTCAATCTCAGGATCTTCTTGGTCGGCATAAGGCATATACAACCTCATGCACATACTATTCATTTCCTCCTCAGTGGGATAAAGAATTGGTACGGCCATTCCCTGTATATTAAAATAACATACATTCAATGATTATTTAGGTGGAAACATATTGTAAAAAAATAAATATGTCTATTTTGTAAAATTTACACCTATAAAAATATTGTATTTAAACCCTTACCTCGCCACTGTGCATGAGGTCATCTATCTGTCTAACCTCGACCAATGAAACCCGGCGTGCCTCCCATTTGAGGATTCTGGGATGACGTCCCTCAGCCATCTTTGCAAACGTGGCGCCAATGGTTGGAAATGTTTCGAATGCCCAAATCTGCGTTAAACCAATTTTTTTAAGTCTAGTAAACCAATTATGATATTATTTACTATAAGGCCATGAAAAATTATGCATATAACTGTATGACATACCTGGAAGGCCCAAGGAAACTCGCATATTGAGTAGGTTTTCTTGATGCTCTTATTACGTCCTTTCCGAACCTATTTCTGGAATTTCTCTTTCAAGTTCTTCTTCAAAGCCTGCAGAGTGCATTCAAAAGACACCCTGCCCTAGGGATAGCTGTTGAAGAATTCTAAATCGTCAACGTAAGACAGCCAATCCAATGGGACAGTCTTCTTCTCATCCACAGATAATAATACTTGTGCTAAAAAATAAATGATAGCGATATTTGCTTTATCGCTACCTTTTATCTTCTTCCCTGTGAGCAATTTTCTTAAATCAGCAACAAGTACTACGTGGGACTTAAAATGCTCCAATAATCTTCTATTCTTCGAAGCTTTCAAGATCACGTCCGGCTCTGGAGTTTCCCCGTAGTTCAATCTAGTAATTAATGCAAATTCCCTCATTCCAAACCTAGTTGTGGTTCCATTAACCATGAACCACAACTCATGTCTCTTTTTTGTTTCTATCCGCCTTAAAAGCAGATACTGTGTCAACACTCCAAAATAGATCATATTTTCAGACGTCAAAATAAAATGTCCGAAGGCAGACTCCTTGAAAATTGGCATTTCCGTTTCGGGGTCTAGATTCTGCCTGATTGCCTCCAAAGCCTCGATCTTTGACTTCATAGTCACTTTCATTGGGAAATACTACCGCATAGGATCCATGATCATCTTTAGATGTCCGATCCCAGGAAGTTCACCTGTGTTGTACTTTAGGAGGTCATACTGAAAAAGAAGAAAAAACACATCGGTCAGAACCGACCAAAACGACAGAACCGACTAGAATAGACCAAGAAACCAAACAAGAACCGACTGAACCGACCATGACCCGACTGAACCGACCTAAAATCCTGACAAGAACCGACCAAAACCGAACAAAACTGACCAAAACGACCTGAACCGACTCCGAATCGACCACCAATCGACCAAGAACCGACCTCACCTAGAACCGACCAGAACCGACCTTTCTCGACAAGAACCGACCACCAGAAACGACTTAAAACCGACCTAGAACCGACTGAGAACATACTAGAACCAAAACCGACTAAGAACCGACTATGAACAGACCAATGTTACTTATATTAAGTTTTTGTTCTTGCAAAAATATATAAGAAAAAGTAAAACAAGAATATTACCTGAGCAGATTCCGTTGCCTCGTCGACAACTGTTCGAGAAATGGCCGTTTTAGTTGAGGAAGAAGAGCTTGTTTTTTATGCCATTTCAGTCTAAAAGCCACCGGTTTTTAGTCAGATTTTGGTGAGCAGGTGGTCAGTTTTTGTGGTCGGGAATTTGGTGAGTGGTCGGGGTCGGTTTTTGGTCGGTTTTAGTGGGAAGGGAGTCGGTTTTTGATGAACAGTCGGTGTTTGGTGAGGTGCTCGGTCGGCCAAGACGAGAGAGAACGGAGAGAGAGAGAGAGAAACAGGTGAGAGGAAAGCCGGCGGTCAGTAGTGAGGTTGGTGACTGATCGGAGAGAAAAGCCGGTGGTCAGCGAGAGGTGATCGGAGAGAAAAACCGGTGGTCGGTCGTGAGAGAGCTCAGTCGAGGGAGAAAGGGTCGAGCGGTCGGTTTCGAGGGGAAGAGAGGGTCGAGCGGCAGTCAGTTTTGTGAGGAATGAGTTTTTGAAAATGACCTAGGACTAATAGGACCCATTTTTTACCACGTAAGATACACGTTATCATTTTTTTGTTATAAAAAAACTGGTCTATTTTCTCAAATTTTGATTTGCTCCGGTCTCTTTTATCAAATTTTCTCTTTTGGACCCTCCAGACGACCCATCCTCTCCTCCGCCGGCTTCCTCCATCGCATAAAAAATCCTAATTTCCTTCCTATCAGAGTTTCACCAGATTCGAATCAAAATCCAACAACAGAAAAACAGAAGTTGTAGAAATTTCGGAAGAAGAAGAAGATGGATCAAACCTTCTTACTGATGCTCTCGAACCTTCTCCACCTCCAAAACTCCCTCGACCCAACCACCTCCCTCCTCTCCGACACATCCTCCTCCTCCTCCGCCGCCTCCGCCGCCACCGCCTCCTCCGCCTCCGCCTCCTCCCCCTCTTCCCTCCTCACCTCCTCCTCCTCCGCCGCCCCTCTCCTCTTCTTCACCATCGCCTCCGTCCTCTCCTACATCGCCTCCTCCTCCAAACCCTCTTCCTCCAAATCCGCCGCCACCAAATCCTCATCCAAATCCTCCGCAGCCGCCGCCGTTGACTACTCCGTCTCCGCCTTCCGCGCCCTCTCCACCGAGCACATCTGGTCCCTCGAAGCCCCTCTCCGCGACGCCCAATGGCGGTCCCTCTACGGCCTCTCCTACCCCGTCTTCACCACCGTCGTCGACAAGCTCAAGCCCCACATCGCCCTCTCCAACCTCTCTCTCCCCTCCGACTACGCCGTCGCCATGGTCCTCTCCCGCCTCTCCCATGGCCTCTCCGCCAAAACCCTAGCCTCCCGCTACTCCCTCGAGCCCTACCTCGTCTCCAAGATCACCAACATGGTCACTCGCCTCTTGGCAACCAAACTCTACTCCGAGTTCATCAAGATACCCGTCGGCCGCCGCCGCCTTCTCGAGACGACTCAGGCGTTTGAAGAGCTTACTTCTCTTCCCAACATGTGTGGCGCCATTGATGGAAGTCCGATCAACCTCCACAAGTTTCCAAACGACGTCAAAATGCCCGCCAATTATAAGTGTCGATATGGGTTCAATTCGGTTCTCCTTCAGGTTGTGGCGGACCAGAAGAAGATCTTCTGGGATGTTTGCGTTAAGGCCCCCGGCGGGACTGACGACGCTGCGCATTTCCGGGACAGTATTCTTTACAACCGGCTTGTCTCCGGCGACGTCGTTTGGGACAAGGTGATCAACGTGAGGGGCAATCCAGTGAGGCCGTACATTGTTGGTGATTGGTGTTATCCCTTGATACCGTTCCTGATGACGCCATTTTCTGCGGACGGGGGCGGGACGCCCGCGCAGAACCTGTTCGATGGAATGCTTATGAAGGGGAGGTCCGTCGTGGTTGATGCCATCAGGCTGCTGAAAGGGAGGTGGAGGATTCTCCAGAACTTGAATGTGGGCCTCAATCACGCACCGCAGACTATAGTAGCGTGCTGCGTCTTGCACAATCTGTGTCAGATTGCAAAGGAGCCTGAGCCGGAGGTGTGGAAGGAGCCCGAGGAGCGCGGGAGTGTGCCGCGGTTGTCAGAGGGGGAGAAGTCATTTTATTACTTTGGTGAGAGCTTGAGGCAGGCCTTGGCTGATGACTTGCACCATAGGCTTTCTTCGAGATGATGATCTGGTGAAAAAGGCATGGCTTTTGGAGCTTTTGGTTTGATGTTAGAATGAATGTACTACTGTTTGTTTTTTTACTTATTGTTATTAGTAGGTATTACTATAAGTACATTTTGAGAAGTTTAACCTGCAATGTAGTTTATGTGACCAACTAACGTAGAAATGGTATCTAAGGATTGCCATCAATTGGAAAGAGT
>NW_010366164.1:1716213-1738518 GCF_000414095.1 Morus notabilis
AAGAGTGGAAATGTACGAGCGTTATTTGTCTTAAGTGATTTATCATCAATCATATTTGCTCTTTTTGTTTCTGTTATGTATAATTGTATATTGTTTAATGTCAAGTTCCCCTTTTTCTGTTTTATGGCAAAAGAAGCTTTGTGAGATTAAAATTGGCTAAATATCTATGGAACTATGTTATACAATAGGATACAATTTGGCTGAATGTTTACGGAGAATTCATGAACTTGATCCATGAATGAGAGCAACAATATGTTTATGTGAAACCTTTCCTGCATTTTTAGATGGCGTTATCCGTCCAAATTGTTCTGATAGTTGGTCTTAATATTCAATGGATGAAAGAAAATCTTGGGCTGTTGGTCCGATGACATGGCTTAGCAAGCAGAGTTTGTGTTAGTGCTGTGTATTCCGGAAAATGTCAATGCAATTTTTGGAAGCGTGGACCAGATTTCTTCTGTTGCTTCTCTTGCAGTGCTACAAACTTTTTCTTTGGTTTTCAAGCTTTTCCTTGCAACAATGAGGATGTTAATGTACGACATCTGTTGGACTTTCATTTATGTTCTTGAGATGACAAATTTTTTTTTTTTTTAACCATTCATTCTCATAATAAAGAGAATATTTCATCATTGATAAAGATCTTTCTGCTAGCAACTCTTGATCGGTGTCATCCATGGTTTTTTCTCTTTTTTTTTTTTTTTTTTTTTTTTTTTTCTTTCCTTTTTGGGTTGGTTTTCCGGGGGAAATAGGTTGGCTTTCCAGGGGAAAACGTTTTTGTTCATTCGTTGGACAAAAAAGTAAAATAATAGAAAACTTAAGGCTCCTTCTTTTAGAGTTTAACTTGAGTATAATTCTTGAGTTAAATTTGAGTTATAACTTGAGTTGAACTTGTAATTTGAGTTTGTATTTAGTTGTGTACATTTTAATTATAGTTTTAAAATTTTTTTGAGTTTGTGTTTGAATGAGTCAAAACTTGAATTTGTATTTAGATAGTATTTTAATAAAAACTCAATGCTGATGAAAAATTTTAATAGGGTATATGGATCGGGTTTTATTCGTCTTTTCGTTGTCAACGCATAGAAAAAAAAATCATCTCAATCAGAATTAAAACGAAAAAGTTATAGCATTTTTAAGAATAGAAAAAATACTGTTCATTAATTTGAGTTCGAGTTTCTGAACTCGAGTTGAAGGGGAAACTTGAACTCGAGATTTAGGCCTCGTTCATTTCATCGATTTGAGTTTTCAGTTTTAAGTTTCTACAATAAAAAGTTCTCAAAAAATATCACATTTAACTTTTTCTGTTACAGTGAAAAGCTCTCAGAAAATGTCACTATCTCAGCTCGAATTGAAAACTCAAATCCGCAAAGTGAACGAGGTCTTAGTTCTAAACTCAAACTCGAGTTTAAACTTAAAAAAACATGAATTCGAATAAAGTTGTAACTCGAGTTGTATTTCTTTTGAGTTACAAGCCCTTAGATACTTGAACCCATAAAATATATTTCCCTCTGTATTCAAAGCTTTGCTATGACTATCGACCTTATTACACAGTGGATACATAAAAATGTGTAGGGGCAAAAAGAGTTTACACAAGATTGTACATGACAAACTTTCAGCCAAAAAGGGAGTGAGAAAACAATGGATTGCTAATGTGAAGACCAAAACTTAAGGACAATGAAAGCCTTTCATCTATGTTCAGTTTTGGGTCAATACATGAAATCAGAGGAGAGCACCTGAGAGAACGGAGACAACATTGACAATATCTCAGCAGATGTAACATGGAGGTTTCATTTTTGGCTTTCTTATTTGATTGGAGAAAACTGACCAGTTATGCTATAACCGTGCAGAAAACATAACTTCCAGCTTGATTCTGATAAAACTTTCTTGGCCGGATTAGGTCACATCCTTTTTACATGATCAGTACCATCTTCTTCTTAACCACGATTGCGACAAGAGAATTGATGCTAGCCACAGCAATCATTTGTTAACTGAAATAAAGGGATCGATGATAAGTGCACTTTCAACATGACAAAACCTAATAATAGAACTGCTATTTTCTGCACCATAATCTTTCCCCTTATACAACGATCATTCCGTTGAGAATTTTTTCTTCTTCTTTTTCTTTTTCTTATTCAACTACACTACAACCTGGACTTTTTTAGTTTGGAAGAACAAGAGTTAATGGAATTCCGAGAAAAGGAGGAATTCTGAAAAATCAACATGAAAAGAACTATGTTAAGATTATAATTTACACTTTACAGACAAGCAGCAACAGAAGAAAGAAAAGAGGAGACGAAAACACAAGGATAGCGTGAAGGTGTAATTAACAATAGGACGGTCAAGTACAATGTTAATTTTATGAAAGCACGAACAAATTGAGAACAGAACAGAAACAGGATTCTTAGTCAGGTTTATTCTTCAATGCAGAGTAGTAAAAAGACAAACATATGGTGAACAGTTCAAACCAGATGCAAAATAATGATAACAAATAAAATAATTAATCATCGGATGTATGCTTTGATATGCAAGCATGTGAGATAATATTACTATAATTTGTCAAGGCTTACCAGCAAGCAAAGCCAAGAGGAATGATGAATAACGAGTCTCAGGCAAGTGTTTCAAACTGTACTTGGTAGAATAATGTGCGTTCATATAAGCTGCCAAAGCATCGGTGAAAATTCGTATTTTGCATCTTCATCTTTGCCTAGGTCAGCCAAAACCAACACTAAGTTTTAAATTTTAATTAACAATTTTATGGCTTTTATCCTCCAACATAAGCAGTCATTCCACTGTTTGGAAGAAGGCCATCCTTAGCCATTTCTGAAAGCACACTGAAAACTGCATCCATATTTCCTTCTTTATGATTGATTTCAACAAGTACTTTTGCAAGCTCGGCATCAGTAAGCCGACAGCTTCTCAATGTGTTGCGTATGACATGACTCAGTTCATCATTCATTCCTTCTGTGAAAAGGGCTTTAATCAGTGCTATTACAGTTACTGTATGAGGAACAAAACCAAATTTCATCATTTCCTCGTATAGATAGTATGCCTTTCGAACGTTGCCAGCCCGACAATGACCATGTATAATTACATTGTAAACCGACTCATCAGGCTCATAGTTCCTTTTAAGCATTGTCTCAAAAACCTGATCAGCATTTTTCATCAAACCCTTCATACAGAATCCCTTTACAAGAGCTACCACACTTTTAAATTCTATACTGCAGCAGTTCTCTATCAAAGTATTATATGTGATGTCAGTCGGAACAGACTCATCATAGAACAACTTAAGTAAAAGCCTTTTCGCTTCCTTCGTCCGAGCTTGTTTGTTAAGTCCATTAATGAGCACGCTGTAGGTAACAACGTCAGGTAGAAAACCTCTCTGTATCATTTCATCGTGTAATTGAAGGGCTCTATTCAGATCCCCTTCAACACAATAAGCGTTGATCAAGGTTGTGTAAGCAACTTCATCAGGAGGCAGGCCCTTACCAATCATCTCCTGGAAGAGATTGCAAGCTTCATCAAGCCTCCTTTGCTGGCAAAGACCCTGAATAAGTGATGAATAAGTGACAGAATCAGGAGATACACCCTTCTGAATCATCTCCAATTTCATTTGAAATGCCTTCTCCAATTCCTGATGCCTGCAAAACCCAGAAATAATAGTACTATAACTCACCACATCTGGGGTCAACCCCTTCTCCACCATATCTTGCACAATTCCCATGGCCTCTTCCATCTTTCCCAAGTTGCAGTGACCATTAATAAGGGAATTATAAGTAACGATTGAGGGTGAGAATCCGACCGAAGTCATCTCATTCAGAAACCTGTAAGCCTCCCGTAATAAACCTTGCTGGGAGAATCCGTCAATCAATGTCGTATACGTTCTCTCATTCGGACGGAGACCCCTAACAAGCATCTGATCGAAAAACTCCACTGCTCGGTTTAAATTCCTAGCCTTACACATACTACTGATCAAGGCCGTATAAGTAACGACATTTGGAGACAATCCATTCCGGACCATCTCGACGTGCAAAACAAGCGCTTGGTGAAAATTATCATCCTTACAATACCCACTAATAAGCGTATTATAAGTAATCTCATCAGGAACAAATCCCTTCCTCTTCATCTCCTCGAGAATATAACCCGTCTCCTTCATCCTCCCTTCTTTACACAATCCATTGATCACCACATTGTATGAAATCAAATTTGGCTCCAAACCCTTCAACGCCATTGACCGCAACATATTAAATGCATCCTCGATCCTCCTCAACTGACAATACGCATAAATCAACGTGTTATATGTAACAACATTCGGCAAACACCCGTTCCTCTCCATTTCCCCAAAAAAACACAAACCCATCTCCAGATTCCCGGCCCCACAGAAACCCCTAATCAGAATGTTGTAAGTAAACACATTCGGGGAAACCCCACTCCTAGTCATTTCATCGAACACCTCCTGTGCAAACTTGACCGACCCTTTCGACCTAACTACGGATTCTAAAATAGCATTATACGACAACACACCAGGCATGTAACCACGGAATTTCGCCAAATTAACAATGTTGAGAGCCTTACTTGTGAGATTCAGGTGAGAGTACGACTTCACGACCAAGTCGAAAACCGCCGAGCTGGAGCCGCAGAGATGGAAGGTTTTGCTGAGGCATTCAAAGACCAAATTGCCCTCGTCATCGGGGGTATTTACGGCGACGTCGACGGCGAGGGATTGGGCGGTTTTATAGAGCTTGAAGCGGGTGAGGATGTGGAGGGCGAGGCACTTGCAGCGGAAGTTGAAGAAATGGCGGGTCCGGGCCCAGTCAACGAATTTGGGGATTAGGGTTTTGTCGGACTTGAGGAGTAAATAGGAGGCGGTTTCGGGCGTAAAATCGGGAGAGAGAGAGTCGAGAAGGTGAGGGTGGCGTCGGAGATATACGGCGGCTTTGTACGCTAGCTGAACGTCAGGGAGACGCCGGCGAAGTGGGGCATTCCGGAGATTTTTCGGATTGGGCAGGGGCATTTCGGGAATTGTGTCTCGGGTCACTGGTACGCTGGTGCTGGTTTCATCAGTTATAGAAACGAGAAGGAACGAAGACGACGATTAACGTTTTGCGACTAAAAAAAATTGTCAAAGTTAAAAGGGGTAATAGTTAAAAAACAATAGTCTCGTTAGGTATGTGAGTTTGAATTTTATTAGTTTAAATTTTTTAATTTGAATTAAAAAATTTAAATTGTGTGATTTAAATTGTAATTTGAATAAAAATTTAGATGTGTAGTTAGAATTTTAATTTAAATATAAAATAAAATTATATTTGGTGGGTATAAAAAGCAAATAGAGTGGGTATTTTTACTGTTTAAAATGATTTAAACAGGTAAACTTAAAGGAGAATTAAACTTTAAATTTGGTTGTTTAACTCAATTTAAACGGAGAATATAATTTAAAATGTATGTTTATCAAGTTTAAACCGAATTAAATTAAGAAAATAAACATGGCTGCATCAACGTGGAAGGCGGTAACAATATGAAAAACGACATCTAATGGATAAACGACAACAACCAAAAACGGCACCCATTAGGAAAAAGACATCAATAGAAATGAGTCCCTTATGTATTAAATTTTCCAATGAATCTTTTTGTCCATTAAGCTATTAAAATCTTAAAAAAAAAAAAAAACAAAAAGTGTGCGTCATGTGCAGTTTAGTTAAAGTTAATTTTGTAAGATTGTTCATGGCCCGTTTGAAGAGAAAAACAACAATCAAACCAAAAATAATAATCTACTTCTGATCGATTCCGGCGGTTTGAAATTTTTAAGAAATCAAATCGAACAAAATCATGTATAATCGGCTCGGTCAATTTGATTTGGTCTAGACATAATTGAACGAAATCTTGAAATAAGTGATTTGGGTTTGGTTAAATTTCTAGAGTTTTTGATAACTTGAGTTTTTATCTTGAAATTTTGGAATAGATTTTGGGAACTTTAAAGGACGTTTGGTTTATGTATTTAAAATTATTCTCATTTTACGTATATTTTTTTTAAGAGAAAATACTGTAGACAATCATGAATCATGATTCAGACTTAAAGACGAATATAAAAAACAAACGTCCCCTAGAGATCCCAAAATTTCACAATTTATCTGTTTTTAGTTTTGATTTTATCTTTCTACATGTACACACTTTGATATTAAAGATATAGCAATGAAGCACGTCTTTATGAGTTTTTATCCATAGAAAACTGACATATAAAAATCTAAACTCATGTATTATAAAGAATATTTATCTCATTTTCCCTGCATGTAAGAGAGAAATACTGACTAATTTTAAAAGTGCATAGTTTACCTCTTATTATAGTTATTTAACTAAGAATAAAAAATAAAAACCTAAACTCTTGCGCTATAATAGAGTATTTGTCACCTTAGCCGTTCAACAATTATTTTCACATGAAATATCTCGTAATATTTGTCTTTCCGTTCCACCAAACCAATAATAATAATGGTACTAAGTACTAACAATCACTGGACATCTATCTTCTTCATGCCAGAAAGCAATTAATATGATAGACTTAGAAAACTAGATAAAAACATTGGAGACAGCACGAGTGGAACATTTGTAGAAGAATATATTATAGAATATAACCCCATTCGGGCAAAAACTGGCTCTACAACTTTACACTGGAAAACGTAAAAAGAGCTTTCATTGCTTTAATAAAATCAACCAAAGGACCAAGCCTGCTGTTTTGGAGGATTGATCAAAGCCCTCTAACAGAATCAGGGTGTGGGTGAAGGATCATTTTCCTTTGCCAAAATGGGTTTTAGTGGCACATACTAACCGCACCTTCCAACCTCCGAAAACCAATCGATTGGTGCAGCATCTCAATCAAACATCTAGCACATATCATTTGGCTAATAAGCATATAGCAAACTCAGCACTTTTGTCTTTAAGCTCTTGATCTCGTTTCTCATTGTGCCTTCACAAAAGTTCGGCTGGACACACCATGCAACAACTTGACAAATCCGAGGAAGCTTAGCTTCCCATCTGTGTGCCTTATCCAGTCGTGGAGAACCACGTGAAGTGGGATTGAAGGGCCAAGCCCAAGTTCCTAAAGAACATTTTAAATATATATATGGGAATGATCAGTCCAGTTTGTTTCAAATTGAACCAAGCAAATATAGGTATGGGAATGGTCAGTCCAGTTTGTTTCACATTGAACCAAGCTCCAAGGAAAAAAAAAATAACAAACAAATCTGTCCGGAAACAGAGTAAAGCAAAATCAAGTTAAACTTTTTAATGATATTGGTAGGCAACTCATAAGAGAGCTCAGTTTGTTTCCAGTAATGATTATCTACTTCTGACTGTTCTATTCAGTGGTGTCACGAGCAAAATGATAGGACTTTAAGATAACAGATACAAGCTAATGGAATATCAGAAATCCCAGATTCTGAAGTAACAATTCAAATTCAATTCTGACTACTATGATCGAAGGACTAGAAGAAAATGTTCCACTGTAAGAATATCAACTTACCGAGGCAAGTTCTTCGATGACAATAGCCCGGTTACCATCCTTCTCAAAAAGTTCATACGCACATCGGGCATGCTGCTCCCACCGATCAAGTGCCTCCAGCTGATGGACGCCTAAAGCAGCTGCACAAAACTCTTCAAAATCCATTCTTCTGTATTGCAGTGCACTTAACTGTCATGGAAGAACAAGTAAACAATACAAAACTGCATACGCGACAAGAAGATGATCATAACAAGAGCGTGAACAAATATGCAGAAACTAAATAAAATGGTTTGAAATTTTTTTGAAAAAATCAACCCCAAACTCTTAAATTGTTAGCAAAATGACCAAAAACGTTGACTTCTGTTAGAATTTTAAGAGAATAGATCACGTGCATCATGCATGTTCCAAACTAACGATGAAATCTCTAAAATAAACTCCATTCCTTAAAGAACGTAATCAACTTCAAGCACTTCCCCTACCTCGACCCAAGATCTGAAGGTTTTGTTACAGGTTTTCTTGTTTATTCTCTGGGTTGGTTTAGGTTTTTGGTGTGTTTTCTTGTTGGATTTGTCTTTTGTCTCATGGGTTGCTGATTGGTATTTGTAAAATTGTTAAATGACATCAAATAACAAAACATTTAGCCTCTTAATTTTGGACGTAATTTGGAGAAAAAATTGCTTGTTCAAGATAAAACTTATTTACTTGGGGCTTAATCTTTTTGTAGGTCAGATACTTGTATTTTTGTTTAAAGAAAAAAAAAAGTTAATTTGCGGTCAACTTGTCATCATTGAGAAATTTGGTTATTCTTGAAGTCTTCTCAAGTGAAATGTGCACAATAAACTGTTTCTATTGTCTGTGGAAGAAAGAAGCAAAATGGCTTTTGGAGAAATATTAGTCAGTTTGGATTTTTCAAGCATAATGTTGTTTCACCAATTTGCACTGCAGAAGAAGCACATGTGAAGCACGTGTGGTGAAAAGTGATGTCACAAAAAATGACGTCATTTTGAACCTTTTGCCAACAACTTCAGAGTTCGTGGGTGATTTTTCCATTAAAAGTTTTGGGACCATTTGTGCTAAAAGCCCTTAAAAAAATGGGCATGAACATCAACAAATAAATCAAATTCGGCGTTGGGTAAATACCGATGCAATAAAATCAGGGATGCGAGATTCCTTCATTGCATCTGTTGCACTTTTCATCAGGGTCTGGTAGAAGAGAAAATGAGAAATTCAAACAAAAAGGGCACATTCCAGGTTCGAACAGCAATTAACCTATTAAGATGAAGAGATAGAAGAAGCAAACCATCTTAATATTGTCCAACGAAATGGTGCCATTTTTGTTCGGCTCCAAGAGAGCAAATTGCTCCTTCAGATAAAAGAGTTCGTCCACAGTCAGTGTCCTGGATAAGGCCTGAAAGGAATACCAACATAAAAAAGGAGGTGTTGAAACGTAATAGAAGATTTGAAACACATTTTTAGACTTAAAATGTGAAACATTTTTTCTTGGACTAGGTAAGGGCATTGAAGCAGAACTCAATAATATGATATTAAATTTAATCCAGGCAAAAAAAGAAGAAAAAAAAACAATACAATACAATTTATACAAAAGTAACCCCGGCACAAAATAAATAACAATACAGTATTAAAATTTAAGCTCGACAGTCGATAAACAAAAATTCTATTTACATTGTTAGTTTTAGCATCCAAACTCCAAAGAAAATAATTTGGATACTTCAAAAGTGGGGAGGATTGTTAGGTGTTTTAGGGATCAGGTATCACGTCTCATAAGGATTAAAGACGTGCAACAAATAGTGGATGATGCACTAATAGTCCTTGAAAGATCCAACACAAGTCTTCAAATGTTTCGTATTCAAATTAAAATGCATGACCTTACTAGAAGAAAATTGTAAGAAAATAATAATAATCTACCAGCCTTTTGTCATCTATAGAATATTATTAAGTGCAGAAAATATGAAATGTAATAAAAAGAAAACCACAAAAAAAAAAAGAGTCATCTGGATTAACACAAAAGTCTCTCCGAAACTAACAAAAATCATTTGGATTAACATTCAAAGTCTTCAGGATAAAAAACTTCATTCAGTGTTTCAGCAAGGGGGGAACTTGAGAAAATAAAGTCAGTTTCACTAGACCAAAAAAAAAAAAAAAAAAAACACACACACACACACAAAACTCACCTTTAGAGCAGCCTTGCGCAAGGATGATGACCGCAGATAAGCTTTCATGAGCCTAAGAATTAGAATATCAAGCGGCACTTTAACATCATTGTAGTTCCTGATCCAAGGATGGCCTGATAATTAAAGATTATTGCCAGTAAGATAATGATAGGGAAAACAGAAAAACAACCAATATTTCAGCAAATGCTAACTCACTTAGAGCCTGAGCAGCTGTCATTCGTTTACGTGGGTCCTTATTCAGTAGGCGCTTGACAAAGTCCTTTGCTTCTAAAGATAACGAAGGCCAAGGTTGTTCATCAAAACTTGGACCAGCTTTCAAGACTGCTCGGAAAATCCCAGATTCGGTCCGGGCCCAAAAAGGACGACTACCACATAATAGAATATACGCTATTACACCCACACTCCACACATCAGCCTCTGTACTATAAGCCCTATGTAGAACTTCAGGGGCCACGTAATATGCACTTCCCACAATATCATTTAACTTTTCATCTGTCAGCCACTGCATGTGTTACAAGCTGATGCAAACTCCAAAGATTGAGGGATTGACAATGGGGAGAAAACTTATGGGTCTTAGTAGAAAGGACAAACCTGGTTTTACAAAATCTGATAAGCCAAAGTCAATGGCTTTCAACATGGAATTCTCATCCTTTGTAGTATATAGAAAATTCTGATTCAAAGAATAGATAACTTTAGTTTAATGTGTTGAAACATGAGCCATCATCTGAACCAAATAAAAAGTTTCCAGAATACCAATTAGAGCTCTCCTATATGTTTGTGTGTGTGTGTGTGTGTGTGTGTGTGTGTGTGTGTACAGTGTGGGGCATATGGCTCCCACTTTACTAATTAGAAATGAAACCACTGGGATTCTTACCATGGTGGACACACACACACTCGCGCACCAGTCCTATTGAGCTAGCCTTAAGTGGCCGAGAACCACTGATTTGAACATATGGTTTAAACAATTGAAAATTTGCTTCAATTCAACTGAAAAGTTTATGCAGCTTCCTAGGCCAGACTAAATATTATAAATTTATAATTCTTGGCTTTGGGAACTTTCTCTAGTTACATTGTCACTTGGAATAAATTATAACTAATTTTGAATCCATAACTCATAATGGAAACCAACTATAAGTTCGATTATTGAGAATGACAAAAAAATACTGTTATTTTACTTCACATTCTTTCAGGCACATTGACATTTGGCCACTAAAGTTCAAGACCTCGGAGAGATTTTCAGTTATGTTACCATGCCGGCATGCACCCAGCTCATTGTAACATTACAGCCCGCATATAACAGCCTATGCACGTAAAAAGGAATCAGGAATGTAAAGGAAATATGTTTCACCTCTGGTTTAAGATCACGATGCACCACACCCTGAAGATGACAAAATGCAACAACTTTTAGTATTTGTGCCATGACTGCCTTTGCATCATCTTCTGTGTACTTACCACCCCTAGAGATGTATTACATATTTAGTTAGTGGCTGCAATTATGCACCTAGTAATTGCCACTGAATATTTACAAGAAAATCTTACTACATCTATATTGGTATAGTTAAGAATCACCTTGAAAGTATTCTATCTAGAAGTTCGCCTCCTTCACACAACCTGAAAAGTCCACAATACATTGTCGGACAACATCTAGTCAGAGATATGAAATAATAACCAAGAAGAAATACTGTACAGGGCAGCTGAAATCGTGCCTAAACTTAATCAACAACTATAGGAAGCAAACTCCAATGAAGCACCAAAAAAATACACTGACTTCTAGCTCCAGCAATCAACATTTACAATTGTTATGTAGTTCAACAGTTGATTCAGAGAAAATACAAATTTAGTTTCCAAGCTTACTCCATTACTATGTAGACATTATCACTGTCTTCAAACGCTTCATAGAATTGCACTAGATTGCTATGTCCTGTCAAAGCTCGCAGTATCTTTACCTCCCTTCTAACATCCTCAATTGCTATAGCAGTGGTCATCTGAGGAAAAAAAAAACAAGAAAAAGGAAAAGAAAACATCACAACTAGAACTAGAAGTAATTTATGAATGACAAGAGCTACACTTCACTTCACTTTCCCTTTTAATTTTATATACTAACTACATTTGTTTATAAAATTAAACCTTCAAGATGCCAAAAAAGAACAAAAATAAAAGACAGGCACAGGAAGAAACTAAAAATAAAAGGACAGATTTGTGCAACCACACACACAATCAACATTTGCTCATCCATTATCCAATTCATGAAACTTGTAAACCTCTATTCAAAGGAAAGCTAGGTTTCAAATAATAATAATAAGAGGAAAGTGTTAGTTGGACTTATAACACCACCATAAAGAGGGAAAAGAAGGACAAACGCATAATAATAATAAGGAAAGTGTTAGTTGGACTTATAACACCACCATAAAGGGGGAAAAAAGGACAGACACATGCTTATCTTGTAAGGAACACACGTTGGAATGACAAAATAATTTGTTTCTTGAAAAAAAGAAAAATGAATTTGTACTATTACTACTAGTACTACAAAACATAAGATGCCTTGTTGTATGATTTTGAACCTCAACGTCTTTTCATCCCTTTTTTTCCCCTTTAAATAGAGAGGTCAGTAAGTGCCCTCTGGCTCCCGATATGAAGTAGTAATCATTCTAGAAAGCTGGGCATTGGAAGGGTATAAGGTAAAAACTATTCCAAATTGGGGGTTGCATGGGGAGTGTAAGCTGGATCTTTAGCCAACAAATCCTTTTCTTCTTCCTCTTCTTCTTCTTTGTTAGAATATAAAACTATTAATGGCCCTACCGAGACAGAATTTGTAACTTGCTATCCTCTTGCCTAGCGGGCAAAGATTTACCTCCGTGGAAAGGATGATTCATTCGGATCGACATGAGAGTCCAACTACATTGCCAGAATCCATGTTGTATATTTGAAAAAGGTTGACCCCCTTGCTTCTCTCATGTTACAATCCTCTTCCCGCAGAGCCCCCTTTCTCCTCGGTCCACAGAGACAAAATGTAGGACTAGTGCCAACAGTTCATCACGGAAGAAAGGACTCACTGAGCCGAGATGACTAACTCCTAACAACTTATGCTTTTGGGAGATTTGGTAAACTAACATGATAGTAGAGTTGGAGATCCTGAATGCAAACTCGTGTAATTGCACTCTTTATTATCTTTAAAATTGTTAGCATGCATTGGACCTTTAATATGTTTCGGGTTTCTTCTTGAGTTGGGCTTTCCAATTAATATTTACTCACATGTTTGTCTATTTGTCTGCCAAAACATGAGGGGGAATCTTAGAATATAAAACTATTGTTGACTCATCTCAGCATAAGCTTTTGGGAGAATTGGTAAACTAACATTCTTCTTTCAATTTGCCATTACCCGAGCATATAAGGTTCTCATCCTCTACTTGACTTGAGTAGTCTTGGAAGACTCTTCAGCACACATTCTCCAATTGTGGTCAATCTATCATGTTCGGTGTTCCATGTAAATCCCAGCACAAAAGGTAGCAAGATCAAATAGGTATATAATGTTTTGTCGTTTTGAAGAAGGTTCATCGATGAGGGCCCTGGTTGATAACCATGCGTCTAATCCAGATTTGAAATGTGACTGACCTACAAGCTTTGGCCTAATTGGCATGGCCGTAAGTGCAGGCTGGTCCTGCCCTTTACTTTACTGACTGGCCTTGCATACGACACAGATCAATCATAGGGCCCCCATCAAGACCAGGACCCCCTATTGGGACTGTGATTCTTCTCAATGATTAGGTCCACTAATAATAAACCGGTGGACTATCTGCTTTCTTGATTCTGTAGTTGGAACCATCACATCTTCTACTTTGACAAATTGTTCTAAAGATAACCTTTAAAAAAAAAGTAAATAAAAAATAAGTATGATAACAATTCACCCTTTAAGCCTTTAAATTCCAAACCACATAAAGTTGATTATGCAAATTGCGTTTGGTTCACCATAATTAGATTTAAAAAAAGAAAAACGCAAATAGTTGTTCCAACAACAGCAACAAATCATTCTGGTGGGGCTGGCAGAGTATGAGATGAGTTCCAATCGTTGACCAAAAAAAGCAATAAACAAACAAGTAGGTCACTTTATACGCCTCCTCACACAAACAGTTCCAACAGATAACGTACGTCTCAAGACTATGCTTAATATTCTCCATCTAGAAGAACACCCAAATGAGTAGCTTATAAAACTTACCAAAAGATCAACTTAGATCTTCCTCGTCCTGTTTTAAACTTTAGTCTTAAAGGGCAAGTCCACTTAATTGAACGTAACACAAACCCACATTACAAAAGAGATAAATAAAGGAGAAAAAATAATAATAATAATAATAATAATAGCAAATAGCAATAAGACTAATAATAACTTAATAGACCTCCATACTCTATCCCCCGGGCCCACCAAAGAGAAGCCATAATAATATTAATTATTATTATTATAATTTAGAATTTCAATGGTAATAAAACAAGGGCAGTTATCAGGGGAAAAAATATTGCAACAAAAGGGGGCTCTGATTCTGAATGAATTTGACGATCCCAGCTTTGTTTAAGTTCTCAATTTGCAAAACAGACAAGTAGTGACAGCAAGGAAAATTAAAAGTTGAGACCTTTATCCAGCTAGATTAAGCAGAGACTATACGAACAAGACAAATCAATATCCTCACATAATCCTCATATAATTATATTTAACCAGAAATATCTCATCATTTCAAAGACAATATCCATAATAAAAGCAAATTAGTAACAATAATTAAACCGCCATAGTTGCAGAGAAAGATCAAACCTTGGATTTGGGGATGACCTTGACGGCAACATGCTGGCCCTTCCTATCGCCTTTCTTGAACCTGGCGGAGCAAGTATACCCAAAATGCCCTCGGCCGACCTCGTCCCCAACCTCCAACCTGCTCGTGAACTCCTTCGAGAACCCGAACCTCTTATCCAGGTCCACGCCGTTCTCCTCCTCGTCGCCTTCCTCGGGAATCGCCGACTCCGCCGCCGCAGCCTTCTTGCCGTGGCGGCGCGCCAGCACGGCGCGGATGTGCTTTGCCGGCGACGGCGGCGGGAAGGGACGGCGGAAGAAGCGGCGCGGCGTGGAGCTGGCGCTCCGGCTGCGGCTCCGCGCCGGGGAGCCCTTGAGGTAGTGGGCGGGGCTGGGGCTGTAGAAGGGGAAGAACGGCGACTGCTTGGCGGTGTTGTTGGAAACGACGTCGTTGTCGTGGTGGTGAGGAGTGGTAGCCGGGAGGGATTTGGGTGTGTGGGAAGGGTCGTTGGGGTCCCTGGAGGCGTAAGGGTTTGGTCTTGAGGGCTTCGAAGTGCAGGTTCCCATGGCGGGTGAAGAATTGGAGGGATTGCGTTTGGTGCAATGCGAAATGGAGGTTTTTTGAGATCGGAGAGATATAGAGAGAGAAAATGGGAGAGAGAGAGTGATTGGGTGTTGATGCTTGTTGTTTGTTGTTGTTCTTCTGGTTCACTGTTTAAGAGAGAGAGAGAGAGGAGAGAGGGAGTTTGGAGTTGGACGGTAATAATAAAAGGGTGGGAAAAGGAGTTAAAATGCAAAAATGAGATACGGAGGAGAGAGACAGAGAGAGAGTGAAAGAGAGTGAGTGGAAAAGAAGGTATGGAATGGGGAACAGGGAAAGTAAGTGAGCTGTATGTTCTCACTGCCCACGTGTGATGCACGTGAGCCTTTGAGTTTTTATTTTCATTTTTGGATGATTTTTCCCCTTTTTTTTTTTTTTTTTTTTTTTTTTTTTGTTTTTTTTTCCCTTTTTTTTTTTTTTTTTTTTTTTTTTTTGGTGAATTTGGGGATTAGGATTGGGCTTTATGCTTGTGAGTGGCAGGCATTGGCTATGATAATACATAATTAGTATTATATATTTTTTAAGGAAATTGCTATTATATTTTTTTAAGGGATTCGGATTGAGTGAGAAATGACCTTTTTTTTTACTAATCAGAGTGAAAAATGAAATCCATCACTTTCAACAGTGCTCATATGCGCGTCAAGTGATTAGAATTGTTAAAAAAAATATATCATTTTAACATTTTCAATTAAACCTTAATTGTAACGATTTTAAATTGAAAGGGTTAATATACAGAAAAAGAAAAAAGAATAGTGACTAAATTACCAAATTCAAAAAAATTGAATAAGTTTACGTACAAAAAAGTCTTTTTAAAAATATTCACATCTTACGTGTATTTACGTACAAAACTAAAAATGCTAGTTACGTAGTCTCATACTTTGTAAAAAATGAAAAAAAAAAAAAAATTTGAAAAATCTTTACTTCCCGCATTATGGTATTAAATATAACTTCACAGTAATTTTGTATTTGACTCCACCACAAAATGTATTGGAGTTGGAATTCTCTTCATCCAACGTTAAAAAGGTATATGTATATTTTGATTCCTCATTAAAAAGAATTGATATCAAAATTACTACTTATGTACCTTAATAAATTTACACACTATAAACCAATAATTATTTTATTATGTATAAAGATAATTTAGCAATTACATTATTTAGAGTTATTTTAAAGTTTAGTAAATATTAGAAAAGAGAATTTGATATTTCTTGAGTCATTTAATAAATAAGTAAACACTAAAAAATTACTTAACCAATTGTTATTTTTATTTATTTTTCTTTTTAATCTCATTACATTCCTTTACGTTGTAATATCCTATATATATATATATTTTTTTTTTTGAAAGGGCCCTATATTCTTTGGAGTTTTTACACTATAGAGTAAACACATGTTTTTAAATGTTACTCATAGTCAAAATCACATCAAATAAAAATTTATACACAATGAAAAAGTTACACTAAGATATTTTTTCATATCTTACGGGCTACCAACGTAGAATTTTCCACAGATTTTTTTTTTTTTCAATGGACAGGGGAAACAGTTTGAAAAGTAACAAAAGAAAATCTTAGGTAGTCCATTGAGTTTAATTTTAGTTAATGGAGCTTTCTATATTGTTGGTTGTAACGCAAGTTTTTGAACATTAAGATTGATCAAAATTACATTAAAATGAAGAAAAAAAAAACGTACAAAAGAAGCATATAGGAATATGACGGTTTTGAAACAAAACCCAGTGGAGTATTTTTCTTTTTTCTTTTCATAAAAACATCATTAATTTTATTTCCTTCATATCCAAAGTATCAAACTCTACGGTCCTTGTAAAGCATGAATTTCTAGCTATCGACGTGTATTCTTGAGAACTATTAGCTTAATTCCCTTGAAAAAAAAAAAGAGAGAGAAACGAAAGACAACTATCAGCTTATTTTTCCTTTTTCAAAAACAAAAGGAAAAAAAAAACATGGTTTTCTTAACCACCTAAGGAGAATTCTTCACCGAGAGTTATCATCCTTGCTACAAGTTTACCATAAAAATATTGTTCTAATATATTTGTTTTTATCCGAAAACCTCTTTTTTATTTATAATAATATCTGGAAACCCATTTTGTACGTAACTATATACATTAATTTAACCCTTAGCCAAAAAAATAATAATAATAATAATTTAACCGCCCGCGAATGAGACCAGACCTAAGAATACTTTAATAATCGAGTTACTGAGCAGAAAATACAAACATAAGAGTACAAATATACTTATGAAGTCACAATATTGTTAATTCGTTTTGAAAAGGATATCATTAAAAAAAAAAAATCAATGTAAAGTTGATCGTAGACGTTTTGGGCCATTTTGAAAAAAAAAATTTCTTGAGGGGAAATTACTTGAAATGATCACATGAACTAAAAACATTTTTGCTCGAAAAAAATGAAGTATGAAAATAAAAAATTCATTATAAAAACATGCGTGTGTGACCATCTGATTTGAACTAGGAATATTACTTATAATTTTAATGTTTATTTTCCATAATATAGGAACTAATTTTAATGTATAATGTAAGCATTTGCATTCTTTTTTAAAACACACTTCATCATTTGGATGTTATACCATAAATAGGATTACTTTAAATCTAATACGTATAGTAGTTTGCTCTTCAATGAATTATTTAGTGCATGAGATTATATCTTTACTAAAAATTATTAATAATAAAAAAAATGAAACACAGAAAAGCCTGACCAACCATATCACATCTTGATCTCTAGAAGTTACATATACATACATATATAATGGATCTAACGATCATCTAATTAAGCGTCCATAAATAAAAAAATAAAATACGAAAGCATTGTTGTTCAGCCAAACAAAAAGCGTAAAAGAAAATGATGTATCGCATGCACATGCTTCTCAAATAATCACTATTTTTTTTTCTTTTCCAAATTATGGTAATCACTAGTATTTCATTTTGCCCACTAATCACAAAATTTTTCTCATATGCAAGTTTGGACTCCAAACTTTCAATTTTGATATTGATATAAAGACACTAAGGCTCCGTTCACTTCGCTGATTTGAGTTTAGAATTTAAATTTTTCTACAATAAAAAGTTTTCACAAACAATCACATCTAATTTTTTTGCTACAATAAAAAACTCTCACATAAAATTACATCTCAACTCGAATTCTAAACTCGAATCAGCGAAGTGAACGGAGCCTAAATTCACAATTCTTGACAAATGTAGTCAAACTAATAACGAACGTCAATTAAGAAACGATAATTAGTGAACTGCCAAATATCAAAATTAACAAAAAAAGAAAATCGTATGGCCGTATTCCATCCATTAATTGAAACAAAATTTCAAATTTAGAATATAATTGTCAAATTAAAAAAAAGTACATTAGATAGCCAAATATCCATGAGTTCAAGGCACAATAATGAAAAAAATAAATAAATAAATCATCTTTTTTGTGCGCTGAAAGAAAATGTTAAACATTGTGTCAGTCATGATTATCAGTGTGGAATTTTCTGTAGCTAAAGGCTATGAATTTTTAATGTGAATATATGTCATAACTAAGATCTTGATTGTTGTTATAATTAGGCTCGATTATATTACAATGGTAAAAGATACGTATCTCTTTTTGTGTTTTTTATAGCCAAAATCTCGTGGATCTATCCGATCTAAAGCAATTAGCATTGTTATAAAATATGGACTATTAACATTGGTACTGCAAGTGCGATTTTCTATAACGGAAATATATATATATATATATATATATTTTTTCCTTTTTTTGTGTGAAGGTTTTCCATTTTTTGATTACGTACGTGAAAAATAGTAATTTAAAAGCACCAGGAACGACACGAGATGCATGGTCAACTTAATCTAATTAATTATTCAATCCCGAGATACTAATTAAATATCTAATTAGTATTTAATCATAATTGATTCGGCTCTCACACGGGCAAAGATTTTAGTCTTGTATTTGCTAAACGAAGAAAAGAGATGACCTTTCTCTTATTATATTTTAATTTTTAATATTGGGAAAGGTTATAAAACTAGGGTTCTTTGAAGATTATAATTTCTCTTATAATTTATTCTTTATTCTTTTCTCTCCTACCAAACAATTGTAAGTTCTAAATTAAAATTCTTCCTCTTCCCCACGCCTACCAAATTACAACCATACTTAGTTCTAAAAATACTCAACCGATCTCTTCACCCCTCTCCTTTCTTCTATTTCTCACTCTTACAAAATTACAAGCTCTTAACGTTACACAAAGGTATGCATTAATGGCCTAGTCTTCACTTAAATAAAACTTTTCATACACTTAACTTTGACAAAAAAAGAAGCTGTCTATAGTTTACTTGTTAAAAAATAAATAAATTAGGAATCGAAATTTTCCGTTAAAATAGGAATCACTTTAAAATTTACAATACATTAATATCCTTAACAAAACCAGTTTTATTCAAAAATATAAATATTTATGTTGTATAATCATTTTTTCAGGTCATTTTTATGGTTAAAAAATGAATGATAAATATTCCATATATCTAAGTTCTCTCTCTGACACAAATTACTCCTATGAGTAAAAATTAGTTTTAAAAAAGTTCCATAAAAATTAGACTACAAAAAATTAAAAAAAAAAAAAAACACACATTTGAAAGATAAAAAGAATAAAAATAAAAATAAATAAAGAAGAAACCGCCACATGACAACTTGAAAAGCACTATTACAAGATTTTTTTTCTCTTTTATATATTGTTAAATATAAATATATACTGAGATTTATACGAGCTTCATCTTTCAGCAAAATAATTCTAGTAATGTATCCTAAAAAAATCTCATGACGATGCATGCATTATCATCTGTTATTTATCTTTTAAAAAAAAAATAGAAATTGCATTCCAAATCAAGAAAATACAATCATTAATACCACACCGCATCGCATTTAGTCAACCATAGACCACAACGCAATTTATTTTTTTTTTTATCTATATCTACTATAAAAGTTATCGGTTGTTCAGTTAAAATTCTCATTAATTTTCCATCAAAAGAAGTAAATTCCCATTAATTAAAAAAGGCTCATTCATAACTAAATGCACATAATGTCAAGAGGTCCTTAAGAGATAGGCCTGAAAATAAGGACATCCAATAAATTAAAGCTGGCACCAACTTGTATTCAACAGTGCTTTTCCTTATTGTCTTTTTTTTTGGTTGGGAAATGAGCAGTGCGCTAGCTTCCATAGAAACATTGTCATCCACTATCACGACATTTATGCATAATGCTACACCAAAATAGCTGTTAAAAAAAAAAAAAAAAAAAAAACCCAAACAAACAAACAAACATATCCTTCTAAATTGCTTAATCCAATTCCAACCCACTGTTTTTATTTTTTTATTTTTTACTCTTATTGGTTTGGTTTGTTTCACAAAAAAATAAAAAAATAAATAAATAAAAGGTGACTGGACGGAATTGCTTCATGTTTTATGCATGATCGAGTTTTGAAATTGCGCACACAAACCAAATTTCTAATTGTGTTATTATATATATATGCAAGTGTGTACGTATAGCTACACATGGTTATTTCAAAGAAGTTTTAAATTAATTAGGGGGAGAGAGAGAAATTTGTGTACTACGCAGTGTGTATGTGTGACATAGCTAGCTTAATACGTATACATATGTTCTAAAGAAGCATCAAGTCTCTTCTAGTCTTAATTAAAGTTTTTAACAAATTTCCATTTTCATTAATTTATCTTAATTAAAGTGTTAAGTTTAGAAAATTTTCATTTTTAATATTATTTTATAAGGACATTCGCTGCATTTTTTTCTAATATTATAAAACTGGTATTTTTCGCAATAAATTTGGGGCATAAAGTATAGTATAAACCTAAGTGTAAATCATATGTAGCCATCTAAATCAAATCAACTTTACCCTTTAAAAAGAAAAATATAAAAACCCTAAAATCAATCACATAAGTTATGATTCTGTTTTATCTCGAGGCGGATTTATATAATCCTTACACATCTATTAATATATGCTCAGCAAAAAGTTTCACTAGATATATTACAAGGGGTTTTTGCGACGACAAAAAGTCGTCGCAAAAACCCCCGTGTCGTCACAAATAATCGTTTTCGCGATGACATGTCGTCGCAGATATGTCGTCGTAAAAATTTTTTTTGCGACACCACAGTGTCGTCGCAAATATATTTGCAACGACATATTTTTTTGCGACGACAGGCGTCGCTACTACGCCGTTGTGCAATTCTCGTGATATAATATTTTTTGCGACGACAAATTTCAAAATGTCGTCGCAAATAATCTTTCTTTTTTGCGACAACACGTATAAAAAAGTCGTCGCAAAAAACTGAAATAAAATTTTTTAAAATTTTTTAAAAAATGACAATTAATTAATTTTTAGTAATTTTAATTAAACATTATTATGTTACATACTGAATATAATTTATTAAGATACATTAAAAGTGAAATATAAATTAATATTAAAAATAGTAAATCTAAATAAATTTATAAAATATATTATGAATACTACATGAAGTGCATATATAATGTTCAAAAAAATATAAAAGTCTAAATAAAGTGAAAAATAAAATAGAACATATAACGGAACTATTCGTCTAAGTTTGCAGCATCGCCAACAGCTGAATCATCATCAGGATTATCATCATCTGAAAGAGGCAGAGGAGCGTCTAGGTCAACTGGTTTTGGACGAGCAATCGTAGGTAATTGGATGTTGGGCTGCAATTTAGACACCAACTCTAACATCTTCACCTGATTATCATAAATCTTCATTTGTTCCCGGTACGATTTCTTTAAATAACGATCCATACGTGGGTCAGGTTGAGCCGATGATGTTGCGTCCGAGAATGAACCAGCAGATGAAGGAGAAGCCCCAGAGTAATGCTTTTGGGAGAGCATCTTCTATATAATAAGACATTATAATTATTTTTACGTGTTATAAAACCACTATTTCAGTGTAAAAAAATTTAATATGAAAAGTAAAAATACTTACGAAAGTCTGTTCCTCATGGGTATTAACCCAAGAGTCCCCGCGACGATGCATGTCCGCCCAACTGTCTATAGCAGACATCGGCTCTTGGGTCTCCGTACTGGCCTGTCAAATAAATTACATTTATTAAAATTCTTAAATTCTAACTAAATTTCGGCAGCATAACGACTTATTTTTCATATGATCCAAAAATCAAAACCTGTAAAAAAATAACTTTAAAAGATTTTGGCACACCATAACTGCAAGATGTGC
>NW_010366164.1:1738611-1741720 GCF_000414095.1 Morus notabilis
TGAGAGTACGATAACCGACCATGTAAGCTTGGATACTTTTGGTTGCTGCGATTAATTTTATTTGTCTATGATATTTTATGTTTATGATTAACTATAATAAGTAATAGTTACTTGAAATTATGTATAAAAAATCATCAAGTTCTAACAAATCTATAATTACTTGAAATTTGTCGCCGGAGAACATATCGCAACAACGATCCCAATGAACTTGATTTCTCATGTTACTCAGAAGACTTTCTCTACCATAGCGTTTGTAGTGGCGGTGCAGGGAACTTTTCCAGTCCTTGTAGCACTTTGCTGCCTCCCTATCAATAACGGACCTCAGAATGTCGTTCTTGTAGTTATAGTCCATGTTAAACCAGTCCTTGCAAAACAGTTTCACATCATTAAAACGCATTGTTAACTATAGTATAAACTATACAAATTATTGCATAAAAAAATACCAGCATCCGGTCCTGAATTGTCCTCTTGTTCATGTCGCTAATGTCCTTCTAAGCATCGTGGAAGGGCTCGCATATGTCCTTGATATGAATACCAACCGCACTATCAAACCATGCACCATATTTACCAAGCGCCTTCCAAGTACCTCCCGCCTCATCAAATTCTACTGTGATTTTTCCGTCTTGAAGGACCTTTTGGGCAATTTCATAACCTTTTGCCCCACCTCGCCCTCTACGTTGTCGAGGTTCAGGTGCTGTAAGCATATGAAAGCATTTCAAATCAACATGTACTACTACATTTATTTACTATATGATAGAACGGGAAAAAAAGTCAGAATAACATACTAGACTCACAGTATGCGGGGACTCTGTGAGGACCGGGAGGAGGCTGCGCTCCCCTTGAAGAGCCAGCGCAAGTCGTTACCCTACCAGCCATCAATGTCTGTGAACAAATTCATATTAATAACAATATTTATAAATTCAAATAAGATCATAATATTAAAACAAAATCTGAGAAAAATGACAAAGATGACTATTCTGTAGTTCTACTCATCGTCGCTGCTACATTGGTGATTGTCGCCGTCATCATTTATGTCATCATCGTCTTTAGATTCGATGACTTCCTCTTCAACGTACTCCTCTAAAGTTTCATCATCTTCGTCATTAATAAAATCATCAACTACGGGAGACTTATCTTTCATAATTGCATCAACATCGGAAGTGACAACATTAGACGAGCCATCATCTTGATTCAATACAAATGAGTCAATCTCTGGTAGTTCCACTACTAACTCAATATTTGTAGATTATGTATCCTGGACTATCATCACGTCATCAATGTCAGTTCCTGGAATGTCCCAAATATGTCGATGTCTAAAGTGTTCTACAACCTTCCAGTTTGGACCGTTAAATAAATCGTCTACGTAAAAAACTTGCTCTGCTTGAGATGCAAGTATGAAAGGTTCGTTTTCGTACCACGTGTCTTTAACAAAAACACTTATTCTATTTTTGTAGTGTTGAATCCTTTTCTTCCCCGGACGAGAAACCACAACCATTTAAAAAGCATAACAGAATTGTCATTCAAGTAGGACAGTTCATAAATATCCTCCAAAACTCCATAAAATATTTGGTTATCAGGTCCGCGAACACAAATACCACTATTTTGAGTACTTCGATTCATATCCTGATTGCGTGTCAGAAACTTGACACCGCTCACCACACAACCAGGATAACTTCAACATGAGAAGCTTGAACCACTTGAAAGCGAAAGTATTTGATCATTCGCTTCTGGGCCATTCTGCTTTCGAATATTAAAAATCTGTAGAGAGACATGAATTTTGTTTAAAACGAAACTTTTTAATGACTTAACAATGTTAATGCAAATTAATTATAAATGTACCTTATTCTTAAACCATTTTGGAAACTCTTTCGATTGAATTTCATCAAATGGTATGATTCGACTGTCGGCATCAATCTCCTTCCTATGGTCACTATTTAACAGAGAATGAAAGTAAAGGACACGATTGTATGCGACACAATCAATGAACAATAAAGTGACAAAAGTGAAAGTAATACGTACTTAATGAACTGCTGAATTTCTGGACAGTTCTGTAGGACGTACCACTCGGCTTTCTCTCGTAAATGAGTATCCAATGTGACGGGGTCATCTTCCCAATTGGCCGACAACGAGTATCAAATACAGAAATCTTTTTAACAATACGATCTTCATTGTCTATCCAATTTCTAGCCAGTCGGTTAAACCGTGTTTCAACTTTAGTTAAATACAACAAACAAAAAGTTAGAGCTTCGTTCACAATGTATGCCTCAACAATCGAACCCTCAGGACGTGCACGATTCTTGACATATTTCTTGAACGATCCAAGAAAACGTTCAAATGGATACATCCATCTTAAGTGAACTGGTCCTCCTCGAATGGCTTCTTCAGGCAAGTGTATAACTAAATGTACCATTATGTCAAAAAAGGCATGAGGAAAAATTGTTTCTAACTTGCATAAAATAAGCAAAATATCTTATTGAGCTTTCTCTAAATCACTTTTCCACAATGTCCTTGAGCATATTAACTCGAAAAAATTACTTAATTCTATTATTGCATCAACGATCTCTTTCTTCATGAATGGTCGTATCACTGTTGGCAATAATCGCTGCATTATGATGTGACAGTCATGTGATTTTAGCCCAGTAATTTTATTCTTCCCTTCGATCATATTTTTCTTTAAATTTAAAGCAAATCCATCAGGAAACCTTACTGATTTTAAAAAATCACAAAACTTTTTACTGTCATCGGGAGATAGTGTATAAGACGCATGTGATTTCATCCAATGATCACCGTCTTTGTACAAATGCAACTCCTTGCGCACTCTCATATTTTGCAGATCGATTCTCGCCTTATCCGTATCCTTACTTTTCCGTCAATGTCTAGAATTGTGCCTAATAAGCTGTCGCATACATTCTTCTCAATATGCATGACATCTAAGTTGTGACGTAACGATAATGACTTCCAATAAGGCAACTCCCAAAAGATACTCTTCTTTGTCCAATTAAGTTCGCTTGCATGTCTTTTCCACTTCTAATTACCGTACTTTTCATGTTTACCAGGCAATCTGAAAGACACATTTTGTAACTGAGCTAAGATTTGGTGAACAGATTTT
>NW_010366164.1:1742219-1743043 GCF_000414095.1 Morus notabilis
TACCATCGACTGGATGACACATTAAATCCTCATTATTTGAACGCCCACGCTGGTGCCACGTCATATCTTTAGCTGTGTGATGAGAACCGTACAGACGCTTCAACCGATTTGTTAATGGGAAATAACGTAGTACTTTCCACGGGACTTGTTTAGTACCCTGTCTTTTTTTTTCTTCCAATGGGATGTTTTACATACATGAAACATTTGTAGATCAGCGTTCTCCTTCCAAAACAAAGCACAATCGTACTTGCAGACATGAATTATTTCGTAACCCAATCCAAGTTTACTCATGAACTTCTTCGACTCATAATGAGAATAAGGTAACTTTACATCTGGAAATGCATCTTTCAATAGACTTAAGACAACATCCATACACTCATTAGGCCACTTGTATAACACTTTTAAATGCATCAATTTCACTAAGAAATTTAAAGATGAATACTTAGTGCAGCCCGGATACAATCCCACCTATAGCTCAGAAAGTAGATCCTTAAATTCAGCATACTGTGCATCTTCTAGATCCACATGCGTCTCATCTAACATTCCATGGTCATCATTAATCCCAGCAATATCTTCTAAGACTGCAAACATCTCGTCTACTGGTTGATTAACTATCGGGTCTACACCTGAAACCGCTTCTACTTCACCATGGTGAATCCACGTTCTATACAATGGATCAAAACCAAATCGATGTATATGCGCTCTCACAGTTTCTACTGGATGCATTTCATGGTTTCTACATTTCATACAAGGACAGCTGATATGGCCAATTGAAGTTGCATAATTTTTGGCGACCTCAATAAAAGCAGATAACCCATTCCAAT
>NW_010366164.1:1744116-1744427 GCF_000414095.1 Morus notabilis
AATTATCTAAAGTCCGGTCTAATTTGACGAAGCTTAATAATTTATGAAAGGCTGCGACTACAAATTCTATAGAAAAAAAAATGCTATGCTCTTCATGCTCGAATCTAATTCTAAGTATAATCTAGTTCTAAGTATAATGCTTAGGAAATGATTCTAAGTTCTAAGTATAATCTAGTTCCAATAACAAGTTATTACCAAAATTGTTTTCAGAAAAAAAAAACTCACCTCTATGCAGTGCGGCGGCGGGGGCAGGGTGGCGAGACCGGGGCGGCAGGAGCAGGGCGGCGGGAGCAGGGCGGCGGGAGCGGGTC
>NW_010366164.1:1744439-1784537 GCF_000414095.1 Morus notabilis
GAGAGAGTCAAGGGGAGAGTGGGAAGGGGAAGGCCGGCGGCGGGGGGCGGCGGTGGAAGGAGAGGGGAAGAAGAGAGATCCGCTCGGAAGAAAAGAGAGAGAGAAAGCAGGGAAGAGAGAGAGAAAGAAGGGAAGAGAGAGAAGGAGAGGCCGGCGGTGACCACGGGAAGAAGAGGCTACGATGGAGATATTGCAGGAGAGAGAGAGAGAGATTTGCATGAGAGAGAGAGAGAGAGAGAGAGAGAGAGAGAGTGTCGGGAGAAAATGAAGAAGAAGAAGAAGGGTATGTTAGGTCAGAGTTATTTGCGACGACTTATTCGTCGCAAATAAATTTAAAATGTCGTCGCTAATAATAAAATATTTGTCATCGCAAATTAATATAAATGTCATCGCAAATACTAAAATATTTGCGACGATATTTTCTCGCCGCAAATATTTTAAAGTCGTCGCAACTAATGCTTTTTTCCCGCGCCTACTTTATCGTCAAATAAGATTATTTACGACGACAGTAAAACAATGTCGTCGCAAATAAGGTAAAACTATTTGCGACGATAAATGTCGTCACAAATAGTGATGACTTGTCGTCGCAAAAAAACGGATTACCTTGGCGCCAATAATCTGCGCCATTGAAAATTGCGCACCAATATTATTTGTGATGACATTGAAGTTATTAGCGACGACATAGTTATTTTATTTAACGGTATGTATTTGCGACGACAAATGTCGTCGCAAATGGGCTTAATTGTTGTAGTGATATATATCCCATAGATAAGAATTTAGCTAGCATTGTTTTTTCTCATAGTATGCCAATTACTTTTACTTGGTGTTTCTTAAAGAGTCCTCAAAATCAAAACTATATTCTTTTTTCCTAGTTGAAGAAATGATTTGATTAATTTCTTTGCACATTTATCCTCATCATTATATTTCATAAGTGGGTTCCCCACTAGGCGTCATTGTAAGTATAAATAAGCAAACTTCATTCTCTTTCTCATCAATATGTTTTTGAATTGGAACACAATAAATTTGACCACCCTTAAAACTATACAATTTTACGCGCTTAATCAATGCACATAATTGAAAAGGTGGTTACCTAGCTTCAGGTAAAAATTCAACGGGTCCCTCTCTTTAACAAGTTTTTCTTTCCCATTTTACGACTAGCTAGCTAGGATTGTCATCTCCTTTGACATCTAAATATAGTAAAGACTTTTGTTAATCTTAACCCATTGGTTTCTTTAATTTATTGGTCATCATTTTCCGACTAAAACAAAACAGAAAATGAGGACTTGTATATATGTATTCTCAATCTCAAATATTTCCTATTTACCGCATGACACAATTAGTTTATATATATATATATATAATTACACTACATGGTAAAATTTCATACCTTAAATTGAAATTTAGGAAAATTTTAAAAATATTGTAAAATTAAGAAAAATTACATCTTAATTATCATAATGATCTCATATTTTGTACTATATATTTTATATAGTCATTATTTATTCTTATAATATTTTAAAATTTTTGCTATATTCCAACACTAGCGACTATTTAAACTTTGCCTATATGTTGTTCCTTTATCTATGGAGATTGGTAACCATCTCTTTTCATTAATCCCTAAATTTTGATAGAAGGCAATATTTTATCCCACGTTTCTTAGTTAAGATGCATGTCAAGAGATCTTCTGATCACTCTCTTAATTAGCCGGTGTCTTTTGCAGGCATGATAAAGATATATTCTTATATTTCCCATATTTTATGTCATTTTTGTTGGTTGTTGAACCAAAGTAGCTAGTGTCTTCTTTTGACACAACAATAAAACTGTTGAAAATATTTTCTCTTGTTCAAATTAGATACACAAATTAATGTTTATAACAAACTTACCCCATAGGAACAGGAGTTTATAATGTTCAACTTTTAACGGGGCAATACGTGTGGAAAGGATAATATGTTTGTGTGTGTGTGTGTAGTGTACATACACGAGGTCATACGGCGCCCAAGCGTATCAATTTGGAACATTGAAAGAGTTGTTGAAACTCTATTATATCAATGTCTCAGTTGGTCAACTTTTAAAGAGATGTTGAAAATCCTAATGCCGGTTAGTAGAGTGGCAATTAATATGATTTTCTTTAACTAACTGATTTACTTTCCACTTCTTCATTTCTTAATTGAACAACATGATTAGTAGTGACTAGACTGAAAATTGAATGAAATATTGGGAAATAATGGAAAGAAAAAGAATCAACCTACCTTATCTTACAAATAAAAGACCGCCTAACAGAAGATACTGATCTAAAAATTGAAATCAAAGGGGTTTAGAGTAACTAATATGTATAATGATTTTTTTTTGCTTCTGGTGTATATAATGATAAATATTCATGATATTCAGCCCCACGGGCCACCAATCCAAAATGAATGGTTTTTTTTTTTTTTCTTTTTTTTTTTTTTAAATGAATTGCTCAAGGTTGAGTCCACATCTTTGATAATCATCGAAATTCATTTGTGTTCAGAAAGTGGAGCCTACCTTTTTATGCATACGTGTAATCCACAAAGCTGTCATGTGGATCACACATCACGAGCAGATACTAAAAACAGTTTTAACTCCAGAATTGCTATGGTAAATAGTGCGTGCAGTCGATTAGGGTAATAATATCATCTCTGCTTAGCTATTTTGATCGGTAAAAAGTTTTCAGGTTTTCTTTTCTTTTTCCTTTTTTCCTTGATTTTAGGGTTATTCAGAAAATTTAATATACATCAAATTGAATTTAATAGGTAATTTCTCAGTTCACAGAAAATTTTGACCGAAAATAACCAAAACACCCATGAAAATAAGGTTAAAAAGAAAAAAAAAAAAACCCAAAATTCAAAAGTTAGAAAAAAAAAATTCTCATGTTGGTTTTTTAAATAAAATTTTTTTGTTTTTGTTTTTAGGGTATTTTAGAAGTCAAAATAGATAGCTGATCTGGAGAAGATATACATTTGCTTATGAAAAGCAATATATATGAATAAAATAGTATACTTTTGAAATGATAGAAAACTGGGAGTATTACATTTTCAAAAATAAATAATTTACGAATTTTAGAATTGATCACATGGAAAGTTAATTAATAAAATATAAATAATAATTGAAAAAAAATGAAGAATTTAGTTTTGAGGGTGCATGAATCTGTACATTTTATCTCTTACTCTTGATAAATATTTTTTTATTAGTGTAATATATTTATCTCTTATTCTTGATAAATATCTTTTTATTAATGTAATTATTTAATTAAAAAGATTATAAATAAAGAATAAAATGTAAAAAAACAGGACAATGTATTTTTAAATGATATTTATCAAGATTGTCTATTTGTTTGTTATTTTGGTTTTAACCCTTGGAATGTGATGTATTTACATGCATGCACAAAAAAACGTATTCTTTTGAATACGATTGTACGTCGCTCGCTCTGTCATTGTTGCACCAACGCATTTATCTCATCTTTTCTGTTTTTTCTGAAGCTTATGCTCAGTTTGTTCTTTTATCAGCAAACGGAACAACAACACACGTACCTTTCATTCTTTTCCATATTTCCTTTTTCTTTTAACCCACAAAGAAAGGAAAAGAAGGACAAAGAAGAAAGAAACAATGGGCTACACAGAAGTCGAAGAGAAACCATCTTTTCTACATAGCACTTTTTTTTTCTTTTTTTCTTTTTTTCCGTTTGGTAAGGATATTATAACTAATCATTGAAATTCCACAGATTGGAAGATCTTTTTTTTTTTTCCTTTTTTTGTTTTGTTTGGGATTTACAAGTTGAAGATGATTCGCTATTTGTTAACTTTTTTAGTGGGGGTTATTTGTACTCTTGTATGTATTCTACCAAAATCTAACACGAATCTATAAAATTCTCACAAAATTTTTTTGGGGCTCTGGGTATAAAATTCGGAAAAACTAGGTGATATGTCACAGTTTTTATATATCTTTATACTCGTGCTTAAAATTTTTTTGTGGTGCAGATTTATACTACATTTGGTTGACTTTAGTAATTACTCAACTGGTGCAGATTTATACTACATTTGGTTGACTTTATTAATTACTCAACTTGTACACTACACACAAATCAAAGGCTCCACTATTCCTGGTATAAATACGAATGTGAGGTTTTTGTTTGGCATTTGGGCCTTGGCTTGGCTTCATAAAGCCTATGGCTACTGAGTTTGACTGGAGAACTCGTATGGCCATGGCCAATTGGGCTGGGCCCAGTGAGTGCAAGATTCATGGGCACTTTACAGGCACCACAAGTTTGGTTTGGATGTTTCATGCAAGACACATAAACTTTTACAAAAATGTCACTGCCAAATATACTTAAAAATCATAAAATCATAAATATATACATAAAAAATCATAAAATTCTTACAAAATCTAACAATAGTGAATGAAATACATAAAAATATAAATATAATTTTACTCGATACACAAAATTTAAATGATATTATTGTGGAATATCTTGAATAGTTTTAATACCCATAACAAAAGTCAATTTAATTTTAAAAACCATGACATATTACCTAAATATCTCCAGATTCATTTTTTCACCAAGCCTTTGTTTGAGATAGGGAACAAATTTTTTAAAGAGAAAAGTAAGTAATTTGTCATGGTTTTGTACATGTCTATTATTTATAACATTTTAAATAATTAGGTGTTAATGTGTTATTATAATCTTTTATTTTTTCTTTATTAATTGAATAATAATTGTTTATTTTTAAGTCGGAGTGCCTTGAGTGATATTTCTCGTTTTTTCCTAAGTTTAAAGCCCAAGTGAACAACCATCAAGTTTATCAACAAATTTTGCTTACAAGTTACATGTCAGATACAGTTGAGGTTATATGTACACAATGCATCATACTCGTTCTACATTTCCAAAGTTAACACAGAAACACAAAAGTAATACTTCCTCAAGGATAACTCCGAATACTAAAGTATTGAACACACATTGAGTGTAACAAATTGTCAGTGACACTAATCAAACATAGCTTCACCTTTATTTCCCCCCTATACTACAGCTTCACCTTTTTTTATTTTTAGTTTTTCTTATACTCAACACGGATCTCTCTAAAAAGGTAGTCAAACACAACCATTTTGAAAACGCTCCCGAACGGGGCTCAAGAGTCTTTCAAATCCAGTCCTTGTCAAGAATTGTCAGCTAAAACAGACAGACATTTGGATCCGCTTCATCAGAGTCAAACTCAACCTGCAACAAGAAAATAAGACAAAACCATTAAAGTTTCTAGCATCTACTCATCGTGTCGAGTGAATTTCAAAAGCTCAAATAACACAAATCCACCAAAATGTCACATTGGCCTCATAAAAAGACACTCACATTCTCATCTTTATACCACTTTCCATGACAATTTCGCTTCCACCCTGCAGCCGTGAACTTGAGCTCTCTCTCTCGCCGCTCCCGGTAATCCATAAAACGCTTCGCAACTTCCTCCTCAGATGCTTCTGCAGCAGGAAATGAACTACCCACAACACTCAACTGACAATTAGTAGTTCTATCAGTAGCAGGACTTGCACTCAACTCTTTGTCACCGGTTTTGTTTCTTGAATCCTGCATTGGAGCTTTGTTGCTGAGGATTTCCCAAGCAGATTTTAGCGCCTCCCCACTCACCGGCTTGTAATCAGGGGACTTAAATTTTTTGCTGCAAGTTGCGGAGTTGGGATTGGCATTGCCACCAATAGAGCCTAATAAGAATATTCTCTTATTCAATTCTTCTTGTCTGTCAAACTCTCTTTCATTTAGCCTGGACTCTGCTGTGCGGTGGCGCGATCCTTTGCAATGCGCCTATGCCAAAACAAGTTCTTACCCATCAGCAAAATCTTTGCCAGAATTGGGAAAATGTTAGGAACAAATAAGAAGACAAAATCAAAATACCTTATACCATGTCTAATTTCTTAAAATTCCAAATTAAGGAAAAAAAAAAAAACTAACATGAGCAGTTGTCTACTTCACATTCCTCAATGATCCTTTCCATTGCTAAACCTTTTATCAAGTTGCAAAAAAAAAAAAAAAAATCATTCAAAGGTTCTTCAAACTTGGCAAGGTCTCTACTAAATTAAGGACAAATTCGACAACTTTCCTTCCTTGTGATCCAAATTAGATATCAATATAACCATTTTAGCTTCATCAAATCATTAAAAAAACACAAATTTAATATTTTATGCTCTTGCAACAATCGTAAAATTTTCTCGCGTTACTTTTACAAGCATTCGATTTCAGTTGCAACATAATGTGATGGGGGGTAAAAAGTGATGTTAAAACTACGGAGTCGTGTCTTGTAAATGTTGCCAACTAATGAATGCATATAGTAATAGATGAATCGGAAAAAAAAAATATATTTTGAGGGAAAACTGGAGAAAGAATTAACGTACGGAAAGCATGAAGAGGGAATCGATGACGGGATTTTGGGGGCAGACGAGACAGGCATACTTGCCATTTGATAGCTTTTTGTAGGACGAGGCGTCGACGGATTCCGCAACCAGAAACTCCAATCTCCTCTTCCGGTGCTGCGCCACTCTTCCCCAGCTATCGCCTCCGAACACGCTCATCTCTCTCTCTCTCTCTCTCTCTCTACACGAAGAGCATGAGATGTCTATTTTTCTTTTCGGATTATTATGATCTGTGCCCTAAATTTTGGGAACATTTCCGGTCTGGCCAGAATTTAAACTCTCATTTTGTCCCTAGAATTATTCCTATTTAATTTACTTTATTAAAATTTCTGTTAAAAATAAATTTTTTTTTTTAAAAAGAGTGATGCACATAGTCTTTTAAAATAAAAAAAAAATCACTACTTAACCCCTTTTTTGGTGGTCTTTTCACGAGATTAGTTTGAGTATGATAAAAAAGTGAAATCGTGTTTGGTTATATTTATGTTTGTTTTGAGTATATGTAATCAATAATCTTAAATGAATATATTAAGTAATTAAGTAATTAATAATTATTTAGCAAATAAAAATTAATATATTAATAATATAAACATTAATGAGTACATTAGTAATTAAACTATATATTATATAAATTAATATTCTAAATAATTAAAAATTAGTAATTAGTAATTAATTATAAGAAATTACTATGTTAGTAATGAACTCATATTTATTAGATTATAAGTAATTAATTAGTGTATTAAGAAAAATAATTAGTAAATACATAATTTATTAATATTCCGTTTAGTACTTAAATTATTAACTTTTAGTTACATAATTAAATAATTAGTTAATTAATTACTAATATTTATTTAATAATATATTATTTGATATATCACATGATCAATTTTTGGTAATTATTCTTTTTATAATGATTAATGATTAATGATTAATTATTGATTAGTATATTATATATTGATAATTATAATTTAATATTAATTATACTATTTATTTTTTATTTACCAACTATTTACTAGTTAATAGATTATAATTAACATAACATATGATTGTTATATTAATTATTAATTATTTATTTAATAACCTATTATTACTTATTTTATTGTTAATATGTTATTTAATTAATTTTTGGCAATTAATCTTTAACTAATAATTATTACTTAATTATTAATTAATTATTTAATATAACTTTGCTGATAAGTACTAGAAAATGAAAACGGAAAAGGGAAAAAAACTTTCAATTGTTTTCTACTTTTTTCATAAAAATCATTCTCATTGTTTTTTTATTTTCGTTTCAATTTTCAAAACTTTTATTAAACAAATGCAATTTGATCGTTTTCGTGCCTCAAAAGACGTGCAGAAACGTTTTCGAAAATAACTAAAAAATAATTTCAAACGCACCCTTGATATCTTAAGATTTTTAACATTTTTTCCATGTTTTTTATTCAAAATTTTATTTTAGGTGATGCCGCCAAAAAAAATATCAGTAAACTGTAAAAGATAAGAATTTAAAAATGTATTTTGCATGTATGACTCACCAAGAACGTCGTTAATGTAGAAGGGGCCATGTTTGAGAGCCCAATCCGTGTAGTTGAAGCCGAAACGCGAGGGTTCTGAGCCACCCACAATAATCTTGTTGGAAGCAGCTTCATGAGTTTTGTTAGGGCGTTGCTACCAGCCATTTCCATGTTTGGGACGACGGTTGGTGTTGTTGGAACCAAACGGGCAATCCCGGCTCGCCGCGCAGCCTCCGGCAAAAGTGGAAGCCATCAGCAGTGCTATGGCGGCACAATGTGCAAATGTGGAATAACCCATTTTCAAGTGGTGCAACTTACGATCGAATTGTAAGAGGCGGAGTTATTTGAGAATGAGGAGATCATGAGTTGGTAGATATAGGTTCTTATATAGACAACAGAGAATAGTGAAAAATGGCCAAATTTGGCAAATTTTGAAATTTTTTTTTCTTGGTATGAATTAGGTTGGTAAAATAAAGATGGAAAATGTCAAACATGAACTCCACTATGTTTGTCCCCAGAGAGTGAGTGAGTGAGAGAGAGAGAGAGAGAGAGAGAGAGAGAGAGAGAGAGAGAGAGAGAAAACTTCCACTATATATGAAGTTGAATCTAAAAGTCAATATATTTCATCAAAGATGGCGCGTTTTGGCAGTAGGGAATCGACTTCACATAATTAGTAGGGATTCTTTTACCTAATGGTAAACAAAATGATCGTGTTATATAATCTAATGAAGTCAACGCTTTCAAGCTTGAAGACTTTAGTATATGCCTCAAGAAAATTTCTAATATTGATTTTGTAATAAAAGTAAATTTGCTTTTAAGAATGCTGTAGATAGGGAAGTTGTTTTTTTTAATCAATTAAATATCAGAAACTGCCCTTCCACCCAGGTTCTTTGGTAAAGAATTGAAGGCTTAGTGATCAGGTGAATTATATTGAATGAAAAAAGAGGTCAACCAGTACATGATATGATAATGGTATTAATTTCCTCATAATTTATATTAGCTAGGTTGACAAAATAAAAGCCAAACAATGCACTTGAAAGAGTTGCTGTTTTAACTGAAATTAGATTACATTGACGAAAAGTAAGTGGGAACTAAGGCGTAAAAATTTACAATAAATAAGATGCTGCTAAAATCTTATGGAATACGGTTGATGATATCTCAAAATTCTCTTCCGGTTAAGATTACAATTAAAAGTCAAAGGAGGAGTGATAAATACATACACACGTTTGGTTCATGTATTCAAAATCATGAGTCAGAATTATTCTCGTTTTACGTGTATTTTTTGTAAGAGAAAAATACTGTAGAGAAGCATGAATCATGATTCAGAATCAGGGACAAATATAAGAACCAAACATTTCAAATTTTCAAAACATAATTACGAGATAGCCACCCTCTTAAAGAAAAGCGACCAATGTTACACACACAATGTTAAAAAGGGTTATGTGGCCAGTCTAAATACAACATTCTACTAACCAAAAGTTACCATGCAATCGTTTTTCATATTAAGAAAAGCTTTGTTTCATTTAGTCTAGCTACACAATTACCCTTTTATCCCTCGAATATACTAAATAATCGTATCTTTGTCAGTTTATGGGTTAAACCTCGCAAAAGGTAACCCTCTAACGGATGAAAAAATAACAAGTGCCTTATTGTTTATATCCATTAACCAAATTGGCAGCACACGTAGCCATCATTTCCAGTCCGGCTGCTGGATTGGAGAGTAAGCCTAATATTCATTAGACATCGAAAAGAAGAAATTAAAAAAAAATGAAAAAAAAAGCTCAAATCAAGAGATGAAGAATAAAACTAACGGATAACATGCTAACATTTTAACGTGCAAATTTTTCCTGAATTGATTAAACATAAAAAATAACGTTCTTTAAATAAGTATATTATTTGAAAGTTGAAATTAATTAGTCTACAAGACGTAAATAAAGCATATTTATAGCACTTGTTATTCAATTAATGTAAAGTACACTAAGACAGAAAAATGTGTGATTACATAAAATTAGCACAAACAAATCGTCCAAAAGCTAATTTTTTATTAAACAAGTGTACCATACAAGTCTATTAAATAAATCCTCTCAGAACAATCACAAAAATTATTACATCAAAAGAAATAAGAATGTTGCAGATATAAGTCACCATCTAAACTACACAAACTTTTAATTACTGATTATTTATGCTTGAAAAAAAAAAAAAAAAAGAACTGATTGAAACAAAACGACCTATTAGACTTTGAAATAAAAAGCAGGGGAAGTCATGAAAACAATCAGTAGTATTCTGATCATTTTCTTATTAACTAACTAACTGATAGAAAGCACTCGTATTCATATTGCTTCTTAGTATTTGGTTCCCTATTGGTTATGTACGCCAGGCACGAAGCATAGGCATGACATAGAACTTCATGCGTCCGACACTGCAATGGAAGCCATTGCTTGCGCCACAAGCAAAGTAGTAAGGCTGCCACTTGTCCAACACGAACTCGAAACCCTCTCCGGAACCTTGCGTCTCGTTGGCGATCTGCTTGGCGTTGCTCAAATTGCAGTTTACGTAGCTCTTAAGGTCAGGCAGCAAGTATACATTATGCGGATGCGAGTTGCTATCAGCTGGTGGGTCGTACTTGAAAACTGTCAACATATCCAAGAAAAAAAAAAGGAAAATTGTAAGGGATTTACTTAAATATAGAAGTCATCATATATATGTTGATACGCAAACACATCACGTCTATGTATCTTTTTTAGCTATATAGGCGGCTCAACTATACCAAAAAATAAAAAATAAAAAATAAATAACTAGTACGTGCTAGAGCTGCATGAGAATTCCACAAACACTTACATATTGCTACTGACATAAAAATAATTCGTTGATATTGCAGAATTATAGTATTTATATGTAAATGTGATTTTAATGGCTACTCTAATATTTATATGTCCATCAATTGAGAATTGCTTTTTTAATTATAAGATATAATTTTGTAGTTACTTAAAAAAATTTAAGGTAATTAATGAAATTTACATCATATCATCAAATTACCATCAATAAATACATGATAACCACTGAAAACTTGTCTTTACGTGTTTGTATATATATATATATACATAATATGAATATATGTTTGCATGAAGACATATTGTATAATATATATAGAGGTAGCTAGGTAGGTTACCAAGAGTGTCATTGAGGTAAAAAGGGCCGTGCTTGAAAGCCCAGTCTGTGTAGCTGAAGTTGAAGCGCCAGTTTTCGGAGCCACCCACAAGAATCTTGCTAGGAAGTACTTCTTGTGTCTTGTTTGGGTGGTGATGACGATACCACCACCCACGATGCTTGAGACGCCAATCTGTGTAGTTAAACCCAAATCTCCTATCCCTGTTGGCCAAACATGACCCTGCCAACACTGAAGCAAAAAGCATAATTGCAAGTGCCTTCATTGCCAAAGAGTTAGTACTAGAATAATGTCCCATCTTAGTTTATAATCTTAAGATCAAATTAAGATGAGAAATTATATAAGAGGGATGTGCGCGTGTGTGTGTGTGTGTGTGTGTGTATGTATGTGTGTGTTACAAAATATAGAAAGAAAGCATAATATTTTGTAGTACAATTTGTTTGGTGTTAAGGGGAAGAGTAAATGGCACATATATATAGGGGAAGAGATCTTAGAAGAAATGGAGGACGAAGTCGTAAGTAGTACTAGTGCAAAATGGCCAAAATCGCGACCCTTTTTTAGAATGGGTTGGTGTAAGAGACCAAATATTTTGAGATGAATTTTAATTATTCTCCCCAAGTCAATCATCCACTAATTGTCTCCTCTTTTCTAAGTGCATAATTACAGCTTTCCAATAGTCAAACCGACTTAATTTTTTTTTTCTCTCTTTCTCATTTGTGGATCAAATTTATGAACAAAGACATGGATTTTCGGTATTATAATTGCATTTTGTATTTTTTAAAGTAAAATACTATAACTAAAAGAAGATGTTTAGAATTTCTTTTCACTCTTAGGTCTTAGCCTTATATACTAGAACAAGAAATACAAGAATAATTATCCAGCAAGGCTCGGTCTAAAATTTTCTATCTTTTCAGTTGAAATTAGAAAATTTGTTGTAAATTAAATTAGACTTATTTTGGAACCACCCAATATAATATCGTGAACCTTTTTTTTATCTTTTTTGGTAATTATATCGTGAATCTCTTGAAATGTGGTTATTATTGTATTGGGTTGCTTTTTTCCGCAACTTCTGCGAAGACTACTGAAGGTTGAAAACATCGCCCAAATAAGGTCAAAAAATGGGAGTCGAAAACAGAATAAACAAATAAAGATATGGTACGTGCGCATACTAATATGGAAGAAAAGAAATGGTGTGTTAACTGACTTGGAAAGATGGAAAACCATAAACGTATATCACGTACATATTCTATGGCATGTGTTCTCACACTCCTTTTTTTTTTTCTTTTTAATTTTTTTATTATTTAAGTGTCCACACGCCTATTTCTTAGTATGTGGATGCTTTGGAAAATTACTGCATAATACGAATGCATTACGAGGTTATGACGTATTCGCTTCAAAAATTTACCATTACCTATACACACTCGCTGGATTCGTGCCCTAATTTCCCCCGTGATTTTCCTATTACGTTTCTGCTTTGCATATTTTCCGAGAAGGTAACTATTTTACTGTTCCTAACTTCTGTAACTCGAGCATGGGTCGTCTTGGATATAAATTTTGTAGTTGGGCGACTCTTTTAGATTGCTGAAAATCTGGCATTAATGAAGACTTGAAGCATGTAAAGAATGAGTTTTTTTTTTTTTAAAGCGTTATTTGCCCCTGAGATCGCTTACGGGTTATGACAGCAAATTGCTTACAAAGAATGTACTTTTTAATCTGTTCCAAAGAGAAATCTTCTGAATTGTGAAGAATCATTTTCCTGCAAGTACAACCTTTCCAAGTTGATGGTAATTTCGCTATAATTGTCCCAACTTGAAACGGTTCAGCAAGTTCAATTTTCACAGCCCTCAATTCGTTAACAATATTTCATGAACTTGAGGCAAAACGGGTTTATCATCAATCATTTTGAAATAAAAATATTTCAAGAGTGTTGGTGTAGAGATTGTGCAGATGGTGGTCTGACAGAGCATTCCAACATATGAGCTCATCTTCTTGTTGCTTCTTTCGTTCTATCTTCAGTTCGTTACTGTCAGTGTCTGCATGTTTTGGAATTGGTTCTAGAGCAGGATTAAGAGCATAGTAAATCTTCAGAGTGGTTAACAGGAACTTCAATATGTCTTGCCAACAAGTGAAATTCATCCCACCAAACCGGTCCAGTTTCACCAAGTGATCTTTATTCATCATATTGGTTGTGGTAACAGTAGTTTCTGTCTCTATTGAAATAACGCTTTAAGATTGTTGAAAATCTGATAATGAAGACTTGAAACCATAACAAATACGCTTTCCTTAAAGATTATTTGCCCCTCTCCTCTGTGAGATTGCTTACGGATTATAATAGGAAGTAGTAAATCGTTGTCAAGATATGACAAGCCATTCTATGTGTTTCTGCTCTAAACAAAAGTAAAAAACACCAAGAGCAGTGAACACTTTTTTTGGAGGAGAGAAAGTAAACGAGATTAAGTGCCAAGTGCGCTTAATAAGCGCCAAAAGAGTCTCTATAGCCTCACTGCCCATGCAATGCACGTGAGTCACAAGAGACTCTCTTGTTGCCACTTACATCAACTCACTCACTTGTATGGTATCTTATAAAGTGCTACTCCACTTCATAAGTTTCCAATGTGAGATTTTGGTTGTCAAGCTATAGGCCTTTATATATTTAAACTTAAACAATTCCAACAGTATAAAAATGTCATGATTTTTTTCTCGTGATCAATCCTTTTCTATTGGGTTTTAGTTAGAGGATTTTTAACAAGGCATATTTGTAGCTAACTTTCCAGTGCCCCGGGGCTGTCCCGGGGCTGCCCCGGAGCTGAACTGGGGCAGTCCCAGGGATGCTCCGGGGCTGTCCCATGGTTGTTCCGGAGGCTGTCCTTGGGGTAAATCTCTACTTTATCCTTTGAGATTAGCTCCTGGCTTGAGACAATTTTCTTAATCGTCTTTTAGGATGTCTTTTGTATATTAATTTGGTGTTCTCCTACTTATTTTCTGTTCTTATTAGTAACATTGAAGTGAGAGACTTGCTATATGATAGATCAGAGAGAGAATGTCAACTTAGATGGTATACTTTCTTTTGTCAAATTTCTAGATTATTAGAATAAAAACAATCAGATGAATACCTACGATCTATTAAAAAAAAAAAAAAAAAAACAATTCAGTCCGGGGTGATACCTAAAATACAAGTCATGAGTACACATATTTGGTAGGAAAAAGGAGAGGTACATGGGTGACAGTGGACTAGGCAGTAGAGAAATGAGGAGAGAACTCTACGCGACTTTCTATGACGGGAGGGATTCTAATCATGAGCAACGGTGACAAGGGGTGCACGGCCACCGGAAGTGAAAGGTAGTGGCAGAGCTACTTGGAGACGAGTGGGCCCCACCTGAGTTTTTTTTTTCTTTTTTAAATCAGCCTTTAAAATTTTGATTTTTTTTTTTTGGTTTTGTTCCATTGAGATACAGTTTTTTTCATGTACACTCCTACTGAATTTTACACATTTTTATTACTTAAAAACAAAAATATATGTCCCTACTGAAATAGATTTTTGACTCCGTCACTAGTGAGAGATGAGGTAGGCCGTTGCCATGGGGAGGGCATGAACTCGGCGCAACCGCATGTTGAAGGCATACGTGGCTGCCAACGAGGATGGCGTTGTTCACCTATGATGCATTTATAGTAGAAGACCACGAATGCCTTAACCCAAATATGTGTCTCTTCTCTATAAAGATTAATTCTACATGATGTTTACACTCAATCTCACTTTAATTTTTGACTTTTCAAACGTCACACAGATAGTCTCTGAGGGTTTATTTTGTTTCAGTTTCAGCCCTTTCATCAACCAGACGTTAAAATTTAATAGAATTTATATAAATTATAGTCTAAAATTAGAAACAGCTAAAATTTTTAGTTTATATGTGGAAATTAATTTTTAATTTTTTATATTATTTTAGTCTCTAAACTTTATATGTTTCTAATTTTAGTCCATAATTTTTACAAATTTTGTCAAATATTTACACCAAATTAGCATAAGGATTGAAACTAAAACTGAATAAAATCTCAAAAACTAATGACGTTTAAAAAGTCAGGGACTAAAATGAGATTAATGTTAAACGTCAGAGACTATTTGTGAGATTAACCCTCTATATAACCCAAATTTAGTTTTCATTATTCTTTTTTTTTTTATTTTCATTTTAACTTTTTCTTTTTCTGATGAAATTATTAATTTAGAGATGATTAATTAAATGGATAAAATGAACATTTTATATTAAAAAAAATAAGTCTGCCATATCTAGATGATGTTTTCTTAAACTATAATACTATTTTTATATTACCTAGTGCACAATATAGTCTATGAGTTTCCATAGTCGTACATATGTTAGATTTTGGCTTTCTTAAAACACCCTTCAATTTTTTGAATTTGGCTATTCCCTCTTTTTATTTTTTCATAGTAATTGCCCCCTCAACTTAAAAATCTTTGAAGTTATGATCTAATTGAAAATGGTGTTTATTATTTTGTACGATTTTGATCACGTGACATGCACATGAACATTTATAAGGGCAATAAAGGTCATTTCTCACCCTTTAAGTGTCTGTTACGGGCAATTACCATTGAAAATTAAGAGTTATTTTTTTTAAAGTTCATTTTGTTACATTAATATAACAGAACTTATCCTTCATAGCAATTCACCCCCTCAACTTAAAAATCTTTAAAGTTATGATCCAATTGAAAACGGCGTTTATTATTTTGTACGATTTTGATCACGTGACGTGCACATGAACGTTTGTGAGGGTAATGAAAGTCATTTCTCACCCTTTAGGTGTCTGTTACGGGCAATTACCATTGAAAATTAAGAGTTATTATTTTACAGTTCATTTTGTTACATTAATATAACAGAACAAATAGAAAAAGAAATGACTTTCATTACCCTCCATGAATGCTTATGTGTACGTCACATGATCAGAATCATCTAAAAAACAGAAACCGGTCTCAATTGAACCTTAATTGCAAAGATTTATAAGTTGAAGGGGTCAATTGCTAGGAAAAAAAATAAAGATCAAATTGTCAAATTCGAAAAATTGAGAGGATGTTGGTATAAAAAAGACGCTAGATTATGAATAGACAAACATTAGTTCATAGGTTCAAACCATAAAGTTTGAATAAAAATTTAAATTTTTATGAGAGAAGACACTGTAAAATAAATAAATAAATATTACAATTCAAACCTACAAAACAAACAAAATTATCCAAATTTCAAATTCCTTTTACCCTTGAAATTCTGAAGACCGTGTCCAATCTAATATATTTTCATTCCTTTAGAAGTTTTCTCCCATCACTTTTTCATTTATTTGTTCATGTTGGAAAATTGATCTCCTCTGCGATCTCTATTGTTAGGTCCGTTTTTATCCTGGTGTCACAAGTGGTGTTGCAACACTTTACTGTAACACTGTTTGGGACAGAAAATCTAAAATTAAACCAGCAAAACAGTAAAGCAGGAAACTAATGCAGAAGCGTAAAGGACACCAAAAAAATGATATCGCAGTTCAGTGCGCACACCTACTCTGCGGGGCCACGCCCAGACAGTAATCAATCCACTAAGTTTAAAAGATTACAAAGGACCGAACGGTCTTACACACTCAACGACTCCCTCCTTGACGATGTCGCCGTTGCCTAGAATCTCCTTAGAAAACTTGATCAGCGAGCACCACTCGACTTGATGGTTTCCTCCCGAAACCAAAGAAATCTTCTCCCAAAGAACCAACTCGAAAGTGTTCTAACAATTTGTCGCAACATATCAAGCGACACTTAACATTACAATCTCATTCTCACATGAACACACACAACTTTTCTGTTTTCAGCACACAGTCTGCATAATACTTTCAGCACATTGTACATCTCATTTTTCTGCCGTTCAACCTCTAATACAAAAAAGCTCCCAGCTATTAATCCCACAAAGTCAACTCTTAATTTTGAGCAAGCAAATCCTCTTATTTTCAGCCCTTAAGCATGACAGCCAAATTTTCCTTAAGTGGCTCACCAATTTACAGTGCCTACCAAAACTTACCACCAATTTGCCAAAAATAATTTTCAAACAATTTGCCAAAAAATAAGCCAATCACAAATTACACTAACAATCTCTCCCTTTGGCTATTTTTGGCAAAACTAACATAAAGAACCTATTACAAGATAGAAGATAAAAAACAAAAAAAACAAAAAAACAACTAAGGGGATATTAAGAGTTCTCCCCCTTTTTGACAAATACAGCCAAAGTTAAAAAGAATACTAATAAAATAACCTTTTAGAAGCTGTTACTCCCCCTGAGTCCTCTACGAGTCTTACTCCCCCTGAATGTAACACTCTCTTAAACTTGATATTATCACCTGTCAAATGCTTGGACCAGCCACCATTACTACACACACAACCATTAGTACATGCTTCTAAAGAAGTATAAGTCCTATGACACCTTAAATCAGATTTCCTTACCCAAACACGTCTAGGAAATTTGTTTTGCACATCAATCCTTGCTTTAGGTGTCCTTCTTGAGTTTGCGGAATTTGGTGGATTCATGAGCATACCTCTCTTCAAAGCATTCAAATACTTATAGCATATTGGTCTTATATGGCCAGCTAAACCGCAGTAATAACATATGGGAACAAATCTTTTACGTCGAGGGGGTGAAATAATAACCTTCTTACTGAGGGTTGTGCGAGGTTTAAGAGCGGGTGTCTCCTTCACAAATACTGTATTGGACGTTGAACATTCACTGGTGTAGCCAAGTCCATGACGATCACAACTTGCTTTTCCTATAGAGAGAATATGATCCAATTTGGTGGTGCCGGAATTCATCATCTTCAAATTTTTCTGAGTGCTATCTAGTTTTGCCCTTGTGTCCTGCAACTTTTTCTCATTTTCAGTAGCTTGAAATTCATAGTTAACGGTAGCCCTCTTAAGCACATCATTCTCTTTAACAAGCTCACCAACTCGCTCTCGTAGAGACTTATTCATTTCACACACTTTAACCCATTTGCTGAACATGGTCTTATAGGATTCTTGTATGGCATCAATAGTCAACTCCTCACCATCACTGTCACTTTCAGAATCTGAAAAATCTCCTCCATTTTCACTGTTCACGGAATCTGTTACAGGCAGTGTTGTAACACTGTCTGCGACACTTTTTGTAACACTGTCTACAGAAACACTTTGATCAGTATAAATATTGAAAGCAACATAGTTACTCACATGGTCTTCATCCTCATGACTGCCTTCAGAGTCTTCATCACTCCATGTAGCATTAAATGACTTCTTCTTCTTCTTGAGGGTGTTGGCACACTCGGATTGAATGTGGCCATATCCGTCGTATTCCCGGCATTGAATACCCCTGTTTTTGGTCTTCATCTCTATGTTATTTGCTGCAGCTTTATTCTTCTGAAAGTTGCTGGAATTGTCATTTCTTGAATTCTCATTCTTCCTATTGACCTTCTTCATCACCTTGTTGAATTTCTTCGACAACTTTGTTATGGACTGGGCCAAGTCTTCATCATCATCATAATCAACTTCGGCTTGAAAGGCAATACTTTTCTCCTTCTTTCCTTCCTTGTTTTCATCCAAATTCATCTCAAAAGTGCGCAAAGAACCCATTAGCTCATCAAGTTTCATTGTTTGGATATCCTTGGCTTCCTCAATAGCTGTCACCTTATAAGCAAACCTCTGTAGAAGAGACCTCAAGACCTTCCTCACAAGCTTCTCCTCTGATATTTTCTCTCCAAGGGCAAAGGCCTCATTAGCAATATCACACAATTTTGAATTGAAATCAAAAATTGTTTCATCTTCAAGCATGTGTAAGTTTCCAAACCTAGTAGTGAGAATTTGAAGCTTTGATAGTCTCACGTCTGCCGTGCCCTCATGCGCCATTTGTAGAATTTCCCAAGCCTCCTTAGCCGACTCACATGTAGAAATGAGTTTGAATTGATTGGCGTCCACTCCGTTGAAAATGGCATTAAGAGCTCTTGAATTGCTATTCGCCAATCGATCTTCTTCAGTAGACCATTTCTCTTCGGGTTTCATAGCTTCTTCTCCAGCATCATTTTTGGTAATGGGGTACATCCAACCAATCAACACAGCACGCCACGCTTTCTCATCAAGTGCTTTGATGAACGCCTTCATACGAGCTTTCCAATAAGAGTAATTGCAGCCATCGAGGAGAGGAGGACGTGAAATTGCAACACTTTACTGTAACACTTTTTGTGATAGAAAATCTAAAATTAAACCAGCAAAACAGTAAAGCAGGAAACTAATGCAGAAACGTAAAGGACACCAAAAAAATGATATCGCAGTTCAATGCGTACACCTACTCTGCGGGGCCACGCCCAGACAGTGATCAATCCACTAAGTTTAAAAGATTACAAAGGACTGAACGGTCTTACACACTCAACGACTCCCTCCTTGACGATGTCGCCGTTGCCTAGAATCTCCTTAGAAAACTTGATCAGCGAGCACCACTTGACTTGACGGTTTCCTCCCGAAACCAAAGAAATCTTCTCCCGAAGAACCAACTCGAAAGTGTTCTAACAATTTGTCGCAACATATCAAGCGACACTTAACATTACAATCTCATTCTCACATGAACACACACAACTTTTCTGTTTTCAGCACACAGTCTGCATAATACTTTCAGCACATTGTACATCTCCTTTTTCTGCCGTTCAACCTCTAATACAAAAAAGCTCCCAGCTATTAATCCCACAAAGTCAACTCTTGATTTTGAGCAAGCAAATCCTCTTATTTTCAGCCCTTAAGCATGACAGCCAAATTTTCCTTAAGTGGCTCACCAATTTACAATGCCTACCAAAACTTACCACCAATTTGCCAAAAATAATTTTCAAACAATTTGCCAAAAAATAAGCCAATCACAAATTACACTAACATCCTCAAAGCTTGAGAACTATTAACTCTATTAACTCATTCTGAGCTACATAAAGTGTTAATGGTGTGTCAATGAGAATTGGCTTGGCTTCTTAGATCAACCGAATTTGACTTTTGCTACAACTTTTTAGTTACGAATTCAAGTGCAGGTTGTCTTCGAGTAATAAAAATTTGGGAGTCTGAAATCGATCCAAGAGAAATTAATTAGAAATTACAAGATCATAAATATTTAATAAAAACAAAAGATATTTAAATTGATTTAAAAAAAAGTAAAAATACTTGCTACAGTACTATACGATACTATTCACAAATACGGTACTATTCATCAATAATTCAGTTTTTAAGCTAGAATTATCTATATATTCCTAACAAATGTAAAAATACAGAACATAAAGTTGATTGAAGGTTATACAAGAAATAAAAGACGCCGAAGTTAGGGGATCCGCTCTGGGTATTATACTAAGATTAATCTTAACTCATTTTTATAACTCAATTGGAATCCACAAATAATGGAGGTTTTAATCGGAGGATTTAGCAATATATAGCCTATTAATATAGCATATGATATTATATTTACTTTATGACACCAAAACTTATAAATAGGTTCAAGTATTCATTATGCCAATTTATGTCTACAACAAATTAAGGTTAACACAGACCAAGCAAATGTCTAAACGAAACCAAGCATTTTTTGTGCCAATCATTGTCTATAATGAATCAAGACTCCTACTTTACAAGTATATTATCAAAACATGTGAATATAACACATATACTAACGACAACAAATGAAATTACACATTAATCTCAAGTTAAGAGTATCAAATTAACCTTAGTATTTACTAAGAGTTTCACTCTATCACCTCAGCAAAATGAAATTAAAAGGACATATTGAACATGTAGAACACAAAATATAAGTAGGAAATCATCAAAAATATTAATTTGAAATTCTTTTACAAAAATGATGAAGAACACAAAAGAAACACAAGAAAGAGAGAAAACAAGCAAGTGATGTTGATCTCTAAACTAAGATGGTTTTACAAGCTTCTTCTCTGGCCTATTTATAGAAGGTGAGAGGGGCTAACACCAAGAATGAGGCTTTAGTCGGATTCAAATGATAGCCATGCATTTTTGACATTTTTGCCACCAACTTTGATATTTTAGATGGTCATCTTGGACATGTAATTTTAGGGCTGATATTTTCAATAATAACTCCTGAATCTGAAAAAGTTGTATTCAGAAAGCTTGTAGCGTTGTCTCTTATCTTTTCATAGCCACTGAATTTATCTTATTTGGACGTGTATTGAGAGACATATGCTCAGATTACTAAGATATTACTAAGATAGGTCAGGATTGGAAGTTAATGTTGCATACAGTACTTGGCGGCTGATTATCTCATTAATGACATCCAAATTGGAAAAGTGGTATTTAGAAAGATTGTAAACCTGCCTCTTATCTTTTAGTAGCCACAAGAATCACCGTATTTAGATACATATTGAAATTTAGATACATATTGAAAGAAATATGGCCCAAATACAAATGAAGGTCGGGCTGAGCTTTGTTGGAATTTTTATTTTGTTGCAGCCCGTTTTTAGAAATGAAAGAGACCGATTCACTCTTGTTACAAAAGAATATTTGTAGATTTTTTCTACTGATCGAAATCTATAATCATTTGTCTAATTTGGCCCATGATAGCCCAGTTATACTTAAATTGTCGAACATACATAAAAAAATGACATTTATTACGTATCAACAACAACTTTATTTTTTTAGCCTAATAATGCAAAAGTACTTTAATCAAAAAATTTAATGACACTCTAAATTTAAAATGATGATATAAAATCATATTAAATGTACGCTTTTAAGTTTTTATCAACTTTGAATGTCAACACATAATACCAGTGAGAATCATTTTGAATTGCACAATTGCGATATAGCTGGTAGCTATAAATAATTAACACTCCATTTACTTCCAAACAATCGCAAAATTTCTCTACACAGTGTACCAACCATGACCAATTCTAAGGAAACAAGAATACATATATAATAATTCCTGATGAATCAACTTTTTATTCACTACCTAGACTCCTAAAAACAACGTGTTGTAAACTTTGAAAATGAAAGCAGAAAGTCAGGACTTTCAGTTATTATTATATTAATTAAATAATGAAACGGCTTCTTATTTGCTTTGAATTTTGATGTGTCCATAATTAGAACTTAATTATGTGCGCCAGGCGCGGAGCATTGGCAAGACGGAGAACTTCATACGTCCAACACTGCAATGGAAGCCATTGCCTGCACCACAAGCAAAGTAGTAAGGCTGCCACTTGTCCAGCACAAACTCGAAACCCTCACCGGTGCCTTGCACGCCGTTGGCGATCTGCTTGGCGTTGCTGAAATTGCAGTTCACGAAGCTCTTAAAGTCCGGCAGCAAGTATATGTTATGCGGATGCGAGTTGCTATCAACTGGTAGGTTGTATTTGAAAACTGCCAACATATCCAAGATGAAAAATGTAAGAGAGTTGCTACCGACTTTGAGTTGTTATATTTTTATTGGTGCTGCAATCTCTAATTACTAATTGGTCTGATAGTTTTTTGAACAACTATTAATTAAAAAAATAACAATTCAAAATTAGTTTATTAAGTTGGGATTAAATTTGGAATCCCTTGCATTATTATTTGCATGATAATGTAGGTAAAATGTGCTCTGACTTGTTTCATTACTTATGGACTTTGTAAAAGAAGATCCAGTCAAAACTAGGTCTACATGCAATGGGAAACCAATCTATTGGTCGTTGACTAAAAACATATATATGACAATTAATAAGATTATATTCTTAATACGTCATTTGATCAAAGTCACATATATTGCTACGACATATATAAACAATTCGTTGATATTTAAGAATTATAATATTATGTATGTTTGCATGCGTGAAGACACATAGATAGCTAGGTTACCAAGGGTGTCATTGAGGTAAAAAGGGCCGTGCTTGAAAGCCCAGTCAGTGTAGCTGAAGTTGAAGCGCCAGTTTTCGGAGCCACCCACAACAATCTTGTTAGGAAGTGCTTCTTGTGTCTTGTTTGGGTGGTGATGACGATACCACCACCCACGATGTTTGAGACGCCAATCTGTGTAGTTAAATCCGAATCTCCAATCCCTGTTGGCCAAACATGACCCTGCCAACATTGAAGCAAAAAGCATAATTGCAAGTGCCTTAATTGCCAAAGAATTAGTATACTAGAATAACGTCCCATCTTTGCAATTGCTTAATATAATCTAGGATTAATTAAGAAATTAGGAAAGATGAGAAAAACACTAAAAGGTGTTGCACTAGAAAGAGAGACTCGGAAATATTTGAGTAGTATACTTGTTGGACTTGTGGTGTGGGGAGAGTGAATTAATGGGGTTCTTATTAATTATATAGGGATGAAGAGAGGAAGTAGAGGACCGAGTGGATTAGTGCAAAATGTTATTTTTATTTTTATTATCATTTTTTTTTCCTAATTTGGATTGGTATAAGTGACCAAATATATGTTGCTAGAACCACTAGAACCACATAATATGCTATGAGTTGAATTTGTTTCCCCCTAAGTTAGTCCTCTAGTTGTCCCTTTTCTCCCAAGCTCATTATGATTAACATGCCTTCAAAAGGTCAAAATAACCGTGTTGTTTTATTGTTCATTTCTTTTTTTATTTGGTGGATCCAATTAGCCTATTACAAACTCGCACACGGTCGTGGATTTTAAAATGAAATGGAGGATTATATTTTCTTAATATCTCAGAAAAGAAAAATACCAAAAAAGGAAAAAAAAAAAAAAGTAGGAAATATAATCAAGCAAGGGCAACGTACAATTTTTCCGAGCTATAAACAAGCCAACTAGATTAAAGGAATAATGATAAAAAGAAATCATATAGAACTGTAGATTGGCTTCTTATGCCTCTCTTTGGCTACTATTGAAGAAGGGAAACTCTATCTTCTTTTGTTAAAACTTGAAAGAACAAACTAATTAGTTAAATAATTTTGAAAAATCCAATAATCTCGTGAATATCCCAAAAATTGGTTTGTGTTGCCTTGGATATATCTGCAACTTCCTCGAAGATTAATTAAATTGGTTGAAAACATAAATATGGTCAAAAAAATTAGTCAAAGTCATATAAAGTTATATACAAATGCATAATATTTGGTGCATACTAGTGGAATATAAATGGTGTATTAACTGAATTAAAACGACTAAAAAGTTTTGTGGGAACGAAAAAGCATACATGGCAATTTTCTTACACACACACCACCTACTTCAAGTTTGTGCATGCTGTGGAAAATATCGATACAATACGAATTGATTACGAGGTTATGACGTTCGCTTCCAAAAACATTTTGTCATTCTACATATCCAAGAATTGATCTTTTGTTAGGACCAAGTAATTCATTCTCTAACTTATTTAACCACTTATTAAAGATCAATAGTGATTTGGAGTTTATTTTGACCTCCAGATGCTGACAACAATCATTGTAGTAATCTGATAGATTGCCATCAATAATTTACTAGATTATGTCATTGGAATTATTTGACCCCCAGGTGATGCCGAAAATAACCATGGTAGTTTTCCACTAGATTACCGCATGTAATCTTCTAAACTATGTTGCCCTTTTCATACACAAATCATCTCTCGTCTCAAGCGGTGGCTGTTGCTCTTAATCCAAGATCTCATTGTTCGACACTAGCAATGCTGGCGATCATCACATCTGGCTCACATAATTTGAGCGGTGCTTCAATTCTCATAGCAACGACACTAACGAGCATTGTATCTTGCTTTGTGAGTTTGAGCGAACAAAGAAATAGTTTTGAGGTAAAATGACCTGCGATTGAGGGAGAAAATAAAAAACCGAAGAATGTACACATATTTCTAACTAATACATCTTAAATTTTCATTTTGCCTTTTTAAAACTCTCACTTTACTCTTAAATTTTAAATTAGATTCATTTTAACTACTTCTTTTAGAACTTTTAATAGAAATATAATAGAAGGGGTGGTGCAATCATGTGATTTTTCTCATAGATTTTTAGTAAAAAAACAAATGAAAAAAAAAAAAAAAGACCGACCTATATAACCCCCTCTTTTTCATAAGTTTATTAGCAAAAATTTTGATTAAACGCGTTGCGATTCAAAATTTAAGCAGCAAGGAGATTTCAAAGTATGAAGGGCAAATTAAAATGATCTACCTATAGGTCTGTGTATCTACCTATATTAAAAGTGTGCAAACGCTAATGGTTCTAAAGTTGACACGTGGGGAACGTTTTGTTCCTCACCTTTTTTTTTTTTCTTAAGGTTCGTTCGGCTCGTTAATTTGAGTTGAGATGTGATGTTTTGTGAGAGCTTTTTACTGTAGCAAAAAAGTTAGATGTGACTGTTTCTGAGAGCTTTTTACTGTAGCAAAACTCGAATTTTAAACTTGAATCAGCGAAAAGAACGAGGCCTTAGTTTTGTTCTTTATTACTCACTTGTTTTTTATTTACATGTTTGGCCTTTATTTATGTTTCTTCTCATTTTTGACCTTTTTTTCACTCGTATATTTTTAAAATTATACGTAAACGCTAATTAGTTTTCTATGTAATTTGTTTTTAAATGTGTTTATATTTAAAGAAAACCACTACTAAAATAATGATATGTAATTTGTTTTTAAATGTGTTTATATTTAAAGAAAACCACTACTGAAATAATGATGTTTGAATATGCACTTACGTAAACATATTTCTTCCTTTCCATATGAACACCGTAATTAATTTTCTATTTGATCTGTCTATAATATTTCATTTACCATGTTCAATTTTATTTATGAAAATATAACATTAGATAAAATCATACATTGTAATTGAAACACGCATTTTAATACATATATTTTTTTAAAATCCAATTTTGTAGACGCGTCTCACTGAAAATTATACATTTATTTATTTATTTATTTATGTCTTATATTATTATATGTTTAAAATCAAAAATGAATTTTTCTAATAGATTACTCAGATGACACGCACAACAATATATGCGCTAGTATAGACACATAGCGTAAAAATGAAATCTCAAAATTTACTAAGAGATGCGTGGGACAAAATTCTAACTATGGTGTCCCCTAATTTAGGAAAAAAAAAAGATTCTTTACGGCAGAGTATGTTATTTTGCTCTACCGATGGGAACATATGCTTTTAGCTGTTAGATTATTTTTTAATGGTCAGATATGTACAGATCCATATTAAAAATTTATAGCGCGCCACATAAAATTATTCATACTGCATATCTCACCATTGAAAAATAAGTCTAACGGTAAAGAAAAATGCAGCTCCCACCGTTAAATCAAAATAACATGCTCTATTGTAAAGATTCAAAAAAAAAAAAACAAAGAAAGAAAAATTGCAACATTTACCTATAAAATTGTATGAATCTAAATCTTTACTTTTTATTCGTAATTAATACCTTTTTATTAGTATAAAAATTCAGGTATTTGTCTAAAAAAGAAAAAAAAGAAAAGGGAGGGGGGGCTGCATGAATGAGTTGGGCTAGGGTTTTGCTAGTGTACAGATGAGATCTTGACGATCCAAATACGTCCCCCCTCTCTCGTTTCAAATTGAACGCTTTCTGCACAGTGCTTAGTCCCGTCTTTTCCTCTCTCTCTCCATTTCGTCAGTGCATCACTGATTCACTGTCATCGCCGTTGAATCTCAGTCGTTCCATCAAACACCGTTAAGAGCCGATCAGACGGAGCACGGCGAGCTATGGGCCCACCGAAAAATGCGGTCCGTTCGATCTCTCAGGAGGCCTTCGACGAGCTCGTGAAGGAGAACATTGACGACCTCGGAATGGAACCGGCCGAGGCTCTTCAAGACGCCATCGAAACCCTAACTCTCCAGGGCGTCGATCTCTCCGGTATGGCTTCCAATGCTTCTCCTTTTTCCCTTTTGTTTACCAACCGTTTGGTTTCCCGGGAAAATTGTGGGAAAATTGGAAAAGAAAGGAAATTTCGTTATATGCAAATGCTGTTTTGTTGTTGTTGTGGGGAAGATTAGAGCATTTGCTAGAAAATCGCTCAAATTGTTCTGAAACCACCGAACAGTAAACAAAATTTCATTTTTACTTTTGAAAAATCTTTCTCTGTTTTTCCCGCATTTTCTCCGCAACCAAACGAAGTCCGTTTTGTTAGAATTTAGATCTTTTTGGTTTTGCGTTGCAGGGATTGTCACTTGTGTTCCAGGAGAGGGTAGTGTGAAGGATAATCCTGTTATACAGTGTTTGGATAGATTGAAGGAATTTGATGGTGGTTCCGAGGATTGGAATTCAGATTCCATTGCGGAATTGTTCGAAAAGCTAGCCGAGCTATGCAGTGTAGAGGGATCTGGAAATGCGGTGATAGCTACAAGGAACAGAGCGCTGGAATTGGTGTTCTCTGTGTGTTCCAAGATTAAAATTGAGGATGGACAAGCTCTTGTTTCGGCTTTGAAGGCAATGGCTGCTTTGCTTCATGGTATGGGGCATCAATAGTTAATGAAGTTTTCTTATCTGTAGTTGATGTTGATAAACTCCACAACGATTGAACACATATTGGATATATGAAAAATCATTCATGTCATCAATAATCTGGAAATGTGCTATACCCAGATTTCATTCAGGGACTAAACTTGTTTTGTAGGACAATCTGTTAGATTCAGATTAGGGAGAAAGAGCTTACCAAGCATGATAAAAATTTGAAATGTTAAAACAAAGTCTCTTTTATAAATTAGGTGACAAATTATGGTAAATTTGTTTTGCTTAAGTATTATACAACAATGCAAGTGAGGTATATGTAAAGTAGCATATACCGCGATAAGAGATCAATGGGCATCTTATTGATCTTTATTGGGATCTGTAATGTTTTATTCTTCAAATCATTGTTTGCTTTTGGGTCCATTTTCTGTATTGGTTTGAGACACTTGGTACTTGGTAGTTTTTTAGATACTTAAAATGCTTATTAAGCTTATCTTTTTGAAATTGTATATAACATTGGTATTTTCGTCAATTCCAGATCTTCAAAGCACAGAAACATTTCGGACCGTAGGTGGACCATCAATTCTGATGGGTTTCTTGAATGATGGTAGCCAAAAATTAGACATCTTGAATAGTGGTTTTGCTGTAGTTGCTGCAGCTGTGACTGGCAATGAGGTTCTGAAAGAGTCGTTCATGGAGCTGAAAATTGATGAGCTTATTCTTCAAACACTCCATAAACTGAATAAAGGCAGCACTCAAAGTTTGTATGATGCTATACGTGTTCTCCTAACAGCTGATGATAATCGTGTAGTGGCTTCACAAGTAAGTATTGAAGTCTCAGTCTCACAAAAGATGTACTTTCGTGGAACTTTTCCTCGTCATATTTGTGGGTTTTAGGTGGATGATTTCTGTGTGATTTGCACCGTTATTGATATGTTACTTTAAATTGGATTGTTTTTCTACTAATGCCTTTAAACATTTAAACTATGGACTTTTTACTAGAACATGACTATTGCATGTGCAAATTTCAGGTTTATGGCTATGCAAGGAAATTTGCCAAGATTGGAATTGTTGGAGCTCTGGTAGGTTCACTGCAAGCTGAGCTTAGTTCACCTAGTCTAGTTTCAGCAAGCATAGCTTTAAAGGCCGTTGCTGTTAATGTAAGTGCATTATCGTCCTATGAGATATTAATTGTAGATGGTTTATTTAGAGTTTGCCACTTTAGTGAAGGAGGCTCTCACTGCTTATCAGTAATTAAAATAATGACATTTCAACCAAATACATATATGCAGATGATCTTTTCTTGACACAGGAGCTTTATCTTCCCGCAGGACGAAATATGTAAATCCATTGCTGAAAATGGTGGTATTGATGCAGTGCTTCGATGCATTGATGAAAGTAGTGAACAAGGCAACAAAACTGTAGCTAGAGTTTGCTGTTCTCTGCTCTCAAAGGTATGATGTTTAAAAATCATTGTTCATGATAAAGTAACAATAGTTTTTTTAATCTTTAACTGCATTGAGAATCTCTTGCAAATTTCCTGGTTTTTGTTTGTTCAACTTTTTATAGCATGAAATTTGTTTGCCACCATGTGATTGTTTCCTTAGCTGCCTCTTTACCTGATAAAAGGGAAATTATAATAACTGTCTTCCACTTCAATTCGTTGTACCAAATTTCTTCATTTTAATGGAGAAACTTATGATGAGTAAACAGCTGGAACTGTTTCAATCCAATTTATAAGAAGAGTATAAGCAATTATTGTGCCACTATTTTATGTTAGATGCATAGGACATACTAAAACATACTAATACTGCAGGAAGATAAATTCTTATTCCAAACCATACCTTTTTTTATGGAAAAAATTACTGCAAACCATTCGAGTTGCGGATATTTATCATATTGCCAATGCCTTCTTTTATTTTAACTTTCATTTCGTCTTTGTTTTTATTATTTCCAGTGTTTTTTATTTTTGTGAAGCTTCTTATGCCTCTTGTGTGTGTTCAACTGGTTAGCTGGCTGGAAGTGATGCAAATAAAAATGCTATTGTTGAGAAAAGAGGCTTGGACAGGCTAATCAAGCTCTCAGCCAGATTTTTCGATGACCCTTCTGTTCTACAAGAGGTAAGAACCAAGCCAACTTGCATTTTGTGGCTAAAGGTTTCTATAATCAAGATGGCCACACTAGACTATGGCGCCTATTAACAGTTTATATTATGTTACAGATCATGGCAATTATCTCTGTACTCTGCTTGAGATTGCCAGAAAACGCAGCACGTGCCATCGAAGCTGGGGCTGGAGACCTTGCCATCCAAGCCATGCAGAAGTTTCCTGCAGTGCAGCAAATGCAGAGGAATGCCTGTTTCATGATTCGGAATCTTGTTGTCAGGAACCCCGAAAACAGGTAAGCATATCTCTCTTGTATCCCATTTGTCTAGCCTCTTTCAGCAACCTCTTGACTCTATCATCCCCCAACACCTTCAACTCTATACACAATGCACTTCATTGTTGTTTCTAAAGCCAAATTTACTTTCAATTTCTTGGATTCATTATGTTAATGTAGGTCTGACCGATGCTAGTAATGCTTTTTACTGAAGCTCTATTACCTGTGCCTGTAAAAATTTAAACGTTCCATCGCAGGACTTTTCTGTTAAATAATGGTGTTTCGAAACTCATAAGGCAGGCCAAACAAAACCACGAGAGCTGCAAGGAGGCTGCTACTGACGCTTTAAGGGATTTGGGACTTGATGACTACAACTTGTAACCTCAAGCTGTCCATGTTTGAACCTAAATTCAAGCTGTCCATGTTTGAACCTAAATTCTACACACTCCCATTTGCTTTTCCCAGATTTTTTTGTTTTTTTTTTATAATTCTTTTCGGCTTCTTGTTGAGGGTGGCTGTGGCAATTTTTTGTGTGGGGATCTCATTTTAATATCTCATTGTAATACAAGTATGAGACTCAATTCTTGCAACACGAGAATGAAAAGCGTTTTCCTGTTTGTTCGTGTAAAATTCGAGTGATTCTTATTGTCTGATCAGTAGTTAATTTCTTGATCGATTATCATGCTCGTTTAATTAGAATATCGGTCAATCCATTTACCTTAAATCGATAAAATTGTTCGGGCAAGCAAGGCTTGTGTTCAGACAAGAAGAGCTAGAGCTTGAATGGGCTTATATGAAGTCAAAAGGCATTAGTGAAGGCGAATAAGGTTTATATGCTCGTAGCCTCTTCGATGCGACTTTCGTGCTTGGTTTGTTGGTCTCTCACCAGACTCAAATAATGGGTAAAGAATGCAAACAAATTGATGCTTCACAGATCCCGTAAAAAGATCACCATGAAAAAGAGAACAGAAACAGCTATTGGCTAATGGCAAGTAATAATAATTCTGAAAAAAGATGGTTGCACTAGAAGTCTTGGAATTGACCAGCAATTGCAACGACATATGGTTCATTGAGACGGATGTAGAGTAACAAGACAACCCCCCACCCCTCACCCCCTGCGCTCAACGGAAAAGCGAACAAGTTATTGCTCGAAGTTCAAGTTATAAATAGAAGAATTATTCTCACCCGTGTCCTCCAATTTCAAGATCATTTCCACTTCACTTCCAAAATTTTAAAATTCTTATTTTGTCCCTGAATTTTGAATTAATCCCATTTAACTCACTTTGTTACAATTTTCGTTAGAAACAAACTGAAAAAAAAAAAAAAAAAAAAAAAAAAAAAAAAAAAAAAAAAACAGAAAAGATTAAGTAGAATTAATTTTAAAATTCAAGGGGTAAAGTGAGTTTTAAAAGTTTAAGGGATAAGGAACCTAAGAGAGGCACCGATGAGCATAACCTTGAATATAACTATAATGTCAACCAACAACATAAGGTGGCATTTGGATTTTATAAGATAGCATTTGGATTTTAAGCTCATAACTCAAGATATGTATAACATGCAAACAGAGACTTTTAAGGATCAGTTCTGGCACAGAAGCTAAGAGTGCTTAAGCAATTCCCTTCAAGTTAACCTTGCAACTAAAATTGGGCACATCTCATGGATGCAAAAGAATGTCTAGTGCAGCAACTTTTAGTAAATCAACCTATCAACCTACAATACAATGGAGGAAAAGGGCCAGAAGGCAAACCAACAAAGTGGGAGGGCCTTGATTCCACAAGGTGCCTGAATGAAGGAGCAAAAATAGTCTAGGCAGGATGGTTTCGTCAAACTTCAAATAACAGCAATAAAATTTCATGGTTCCAAAATTTCGCATTCTATACCAACAATCTTTGCTCTATGGAATATGACAAAATTCTTCAGTTATGATCCAGTAACAATTCATGAGTTTTCCAGTTCTAGACTACGAGACTTCGACAGAATGAGAGGAACGGAAAAGAAATGAAACTCTACTTTTAAGGTTTTTTTTTTTTTTTTTTTTTTTTTTTTTTTTTTTTTTTTTCAAGCCTCAAATTTTTAAGTCATAATCCTGGGAGGGATCAGCTTCTCCTTTAATATTGGACAGCCTACAAATAGAAGAAAGCGCTAGTAAGTGACATTAATTTATAATGTTTCTCTTAAAGGGAAAAACGAAAAAAGTTAAGAGAAGGAAACAATAGCCCAATTGCTTATAATTGAAAACTAATTTTGACAAAATACCTGAATCTCCCTGCAGAAAATCAGAGACAATAACCAAAAGAAAGCCTAAACCAGTTGACTCTAACTATGAATACGTTCCTGAAATCCCAAATTTATGGGCAGCCTGCATGGCAAAAGCGCATTAAGGACTCGTTCTAGATGTTGAGATAAAGTTGTAGAATGAAGACAATAGGTGGTCGCACAAATACCATTCGACTGCCGAGTGCTATTGGAACATCTTGCGATATGCTTTTCTCTCCTGATCGCGTCTATCAGCAATCTGTAACAAAAATTACAATTTAATGCCACAGTAGAAGGTAATTAATTGTCTCTACTAAACTATCACAAAGTTTGGTTAAAACAACAAACCTTCTTCTTAGTAGCAGCAAGCTCTTTTTTTATTCCAGCTGCAATCACCAGATACAAGGAAACTATTAGCAAGGTTGTCAAATTTGATCTAAAAGGCCTCACCTCTTCTTTCATATGAAATCAAATGCGAATATTTTCAAAGTTATGGAAAAATATGATACTTGTTAGAGTCAACCAATTAAACATTGAAACAAACTTCCAAAGCTATTATTACTACGTTCAAAGGTCTATGCGAAAGACATGGCCAAAACACACAAAATGTCTAAAACTTTCACTAACCATCATTGGGCTCCAAATCCAATGCCTTCTTGAAGCTTTCAACTGCAGCATCAATGTCATTGAGGGCCATGTATGCCTGGAAGAAAAAGTACCCAATTGAAAAGGTTTGAAAATGCGACATAAATAATAATAGCAGCTCGGAGCCAAAACATACATTTCAAGCTAAAAAGATATGCCACAGAAAAAAATTTCTTGTTATCTCAGAAATCAATGGAAGATACCAACCTGACCTTGGCGAAACAGAGCTTTCACATTGTTCTCTCCATCACGCATTGCAAAGTCCGTGTCCAATAATGCTCCTTTCAGGTCTCCTAATTTCAGCTTACATGCCTATAACAACTTACCGAAAATAAGTTATGATTATGAGAAAGCAGCATTTCAATACATTTAAATAAAGCAACTGAGCAACAGTACAAAACTTTAGGAAAAAAAATATTATAGAAAATAAAAAAGCCCAAAATGACTTTCACAGTTGAGTTGTATACAAATTTACATATGTCAATCAGGTGTACATGAGCACATATTTTTTACTAGAAGAAACACATTTCAGAATTTGACTGATAGACCAAGTTTCCAGCATTAAACCCATTTATAGAAAAAGAACTCACAGAGCTGTTTGTGAAAATCTGCGACTTTGTCTTTCTCAAAGATGAACTCTTCTCTGCAGAACCAGGAGAAAAGGTATAAATTGGGATGATACTGGGGCAAAGTGAATTGATGATGCAGCATTTAATAAATTAAAATTTTGCAGTACAAAAAGTAAACTACCTTCATCAATACCATCTTTCTCCCAGCAAATATCCAGATAGCGTAAAGCCTTTCGATATTTTCTAAGAGCTGTCTTATAGTCTTGTTTCTGTGCCCATCAAGATCAGGGTTTAGGGAAGACAAAAACAGCAGGAGAAATTGGATGCAAGGAAAGGAAAATAATACAGAGTAATGCCATCACCAGAAAGCATGCCTCAAATTAAAATTCATCTAATAAAGCACAGAGTCAAATTACAAAATTAATTATGAACATAAAAATGGAATATAATAACACCACGCTTATTACCTTGTAACATTCGTTACCAAAGGCCTTAATTGAGTCCACAGAAGTCATCCACCAAGAGATTTCATTAGCGCTCTCATCCAGATCAGCTGGCCAATCCGGATAAATATCACCATCTTTGAAAAAATTTGATATCCCATCATCTTCACCCTCAGGAATCTCTCCACAATCCGCAGTAACAACATCAACAGTCGGATAATCACTATCACCAGTTGTCACGTGCTCAATTGATCGAACAACTCCCATTCCTTTAACTACCTTCCCAAAAACAACATGTTTACCATCTAAATGAGAAGTCCGAGTTGTTGTGATGAAAAATTGAGACCCGTTTGTGTTTGGACCAGAGTTTGCCATTGACAACATCCCTTTCCTCTCATGTTTCAATTCAAAATTCTCATCTTCAAATTTCAAACCGTAGATAGATTCTCCCCCAGTACCATCTCCAGCAGAAATGTCCCCACCTTGAACCATAAAGCCTTTGATAATTCGATGAAAATGGACTCCCTGTATTGACAACAAAATAAAGAATCAGAAGAAGTACCTTGTAACCAATGCAAATCAAATTGCAATCATGTCAGGAAACAAAAATGCAAACAAGAAAAACAACATGAAGTATCCAACAATTCCACAAGACCATCAATAGAAAAAACAAAATAACTTGCTTTCTTAGTAAGATTTCAAAATAAGAGATGCACCGCCACATTTGTCTTATGACTATTAATAAATTGTAACATAAAACATAATATGCACTAGCTTTTTCTAGCAAAAACCATGACTTGAAATGCTAGGCTAAACCACCCTTACCTCTCATTTAGAGTCTCGTGTTCGGTAAGAGGGGGAAAAATAGGAATGAAAGAAACATATATAATCTAGGTGACGAAAATGGAGAAGAGGGGGAGGATCATTCCATTAATCTGTTTGGTATAGATGTCCTCCATATTGGGAGAGACTAAAATTAAGGTTCTTTAAAGGATTAAAAATCTCTTACCTCTTTTTTTCCTTCCTACCAAACACGCATAGGTCCCGAGATGTTTCTACTAATCCTCTCACTCCTATCCCTCCTTCCCCTTTTCCCTCCTACCAAACAAGCTAACATAGAACATTTCGTGAATTCTAGACCAATTTTCAGCAACGAACTATTCATAAAATCAGAAAACCAACTTTAAAAAATGAATAAATAAATAAATTAGAAAACCAAAACACACATGGGATTACTTTCAAGTTTCTCTGAAAAGAAACTCAACTTCACACACAAATTTATCCATTGGCACCTTCCATAGGAAACCACTCAACATCAAAAGATCAATGAACATCGAAAGCTAAAACAAATGATAAAGCGTCACTTCAGAATCAAGGGCACCACCGTCTTTTCCTCGCTTAAAACGAAAAACGAACTCCAAAATCCATGTGCATAACCGACACAATGGTCAATGATTTCAACATCCATTTGGAAAAAAAAACAATGAAGGTTCTAACTTTTCACCATAATAAACAAAATGGGCAATCCTGGATTTTCATTTTCATTCTCTCTTCGATCAAGAACAAGAAAAACATAAAAATAAAACCATCTAAACCCAGATGCGTATTTGTACAAAAAAAAAAAACAAACAAACAAACAAAAAAAACAAAAGAATAATGCAAAAACAAGATTGAAACTGAACCTTGTAGTGGAGAGGAACACCGGTGTTTGGACCAATGCCCTTCTCGCCAGTACAAAGAGCCCTGAAATTGTCGGTGGTTTTGGGAACAACGTCGTTGTAAAGCTCAACAACTATCCTCCCTTCGAGTTCTCCTCCGATGCTAATGTCCAGAAAACACCTTGGCCTCCCCATTCTCTCTCTCTCTCTCTCTCTCTCTCTCTCTCTGACTCTTTCTCTCTCGGTCTCCTCTCTCTATATAACTGTGTGTGTATATATATAGGTGTGAGTGTGGATATTTTATGTTGTTGTTCTAGAGTCTTCTGAGCTCCTTTAGTATAAACTATAATGGGATTATGGGAAGACTGAAGAAGAGTAAAATTAAAATTTAAAACCCTATTGTTATTCCAATTTCCACCTTGCTATTTATTTCGAAAAACCTCTCCCTCTTCCTCCTCTTCTCTCTCTCTCTCTCTCTCTCTCTCCCGCATCTATCATTTTTTTCAAACTCCTAGCAAATCTGAGCCGTACACCGTAGTCCGTATACGGTTTTCTTTTCTTTTCTTATATTTATTTTCATGCCCTTGTCTTTTTCATTATTTTCACTTTTTCGCTTTTGGTCATGAAAGTTAGCACTTCACTTTAGGTTGTGCATGGTCTGTCTAAAACCACCGGACCTTGCCAGTTGGATGGTTCTTAAACTGTTGATCTGGATTCATATAAACAATTCATGTATATGTTTTTGCTATTTGTTATTTTAGGCTTTTTTATCCTTAAATAATGATAATTTTAATGGATGACATGTAAATTATTATGTTCACTTGTTATCTTTTATTTAGACTTTAAGAAATATGAAATATGGTAACTGAAAAAAAAAAAAAAAATCCCGAAAGCAGTCGAAACCGTGGTTAAGTCCCATCTCATTGATACAAACCGTCAAAACGATCCAGTCTGAAAAACCTAACAGTTTAAGACTGAACTAAACCACGCACAACCTCATTAAGTTAGGAGATTCTACATGCCAGATAAATATGTGCATAAATTAGGTGGATGACTTTTTTTTTAGGTAAATGGTCGTGTTTTTACGTTGGTTAATTAATGATGTATCATATTTTGTCATTGTTTTTACAATAGTTTATCATTGATAAATTGGTAAGTTATTTATTAAGTTTAGTTAATCGTTGACTGATATTAGTTCATTAGTGATAGACCACTAATCAGTACAACACTGATTAACCATTTCTTAAAAAAAGATCATTTTCGTTTATTTGCATCAAGCTTCTCTTTCAAGACTTACTTGAACTATTACTCAACATAAAATATGAGCTTTTTAGGCTCATCAGGATAGAGGTAGGCAAAAGAGAGATTTTCGTGTTTGTTAAATTAACAAAAGTTAGATCATTTACTAAAAAAACTGCTTTAAATGGTGATACCCTATATGTTTTCGGGTTAATCTTATTTTTAATCCATGAATTAATCTTGTTGTACAAATCTCATGATTAGTCCCCACTCCCCCAATAAAACTGCAAATGTAGGTCATGCTAAATAGGTCAGCATGTGGCCCAGGCCGGGTTGGATTGAGGTTTCGAGCACAAAACCTTATTCCAACCTAGTCTCTGAACACCTTTTTTTAAAAATACATTATAAAATTCCGGGCCGGCCCGGTCTTAACCCTAAGCCCATTGAGATTGGCATCAGTCCAACCCGAAATTTTCGTTCAGGTCGGACGCCCTAAATCTTCTCTATTTTTAGCCATTAAATATATATCATGAACTGTTTGCTCTGCATATTTTGTTAATCTGATGTGATTTTGACCAAATCTAACAGTTAGAAACTAATTCTACCTGTACGACCTTGCTATCAGAGCAAAAAAACTAATTAGACGTTTGGTTCACGGATTTAGAATTATTCTTGATTTACGTGTGTTTTTTATGAGAAAAAATATTATAGTGAGTCACGAACTATGATTCGAATCATGACATGAATCCTCATACCAAATTATTTTTAATATATTCACAGTAATGTACGTAACAACCTGTATAATCAATACCAAGGTCAAAAGCCAAAACTTTTTTCTTTTTCCTTTTCTCAGTCATAATTTGTGTTAGATTACCAATATTTTTTTGAACCCTCCAATAACTGCTCGCTAGAACAAAATACCTTTACCAAAAAATATATGAAAAACGTATATTATAACTAAAATATAGTGAAGAAACATTTGATATAATTTATGATATGTACTGACAAAGTCCTTAGTACCAAGTTCTACGAAGTTTAGCTCTTCTCTTGAATCTTTACTGCTCTACGCAAAGTTTAATATATTCCCTTTTGAATCTCTACCTATACTGAAAGTTTGCTTCTAAATCTTATCGAAGATAAAAAAATCTAATTTTCATTTAGAAAATTAAGCAAACAAAATAGAATTACTTATGTTGGAAACAAAAGTTATAAGTGGTTATAGCATAGACATGCCACCTTCATAGTTAATTTGATTACTAGTAGGTTCTATTATTCTCACTTCAAAACATTATGATGCATAATCTTGACATTCTTACCAAGAAATTAATGCGCATGCGCTCATTTTTAGAATAGAATATATAAATTTATACAATAGTGAGGAAAACTATGAATTAATTGTAATGAAATAAGACAGAAAAGTAAATAGATTTACTTTTAGAAGCAATTCAAGTTAGTATTGGGGGAAATATACATTGCTAAGTGCTTAGATGTTTTAGTTGGATTTTGGTTGAAAATGATTAGTTTTTCCAATCTTTAAGGAGTTTTCTAATGGGGCTTTATTTAAATTTAGTATATATAAAAGCTTAAAAAAAAGTTTGGGCCGGGTGTGGGGTTGAGTAAGCATGTAAACTACCTTTTGAATAGTCAGTAACGTGCGTGACTGAGCCATGAACCCTTTAAACCCTTTTGTGCATCACCTCACTTGTGCTCTTTGCCAAATGTTTTTCTTTCCTAATAAAAGGGTCTCATTTTTCCGTATGTGTTTTCTCTAAAGTGTAAAAAGTCTTATCTAACAAGATTTAGGGTGTTTCCGTCCTTCTGGTGTGGGATAATTTATCCCTAGTCGGATCCTATAAGAATAGTTCTCTAGATAGCAACTCATGGTACGCCCTAGGTCCCGAATGAAATGAGTTAGGCGGTAAAACAACTAAGTTAAGCGCAAGCGGAAGTAGCTTCTTCGTGTTATGCTATAAGTGGGCAGCTTGTCGGCCCCTAGACCATAAAATAGAGACAACGTTATTACTTTCGACTACCTAAGGTGGGCTCGGTTTTGAACTCATTACTCTTGTTAACTGATGGAGGAATTTAGCATCTAAAGCAAACAAAGAGGAAGATGCAATATATATGGTTAGCACCAACACTATTAGAAGGTGGATGACCCACTGTGTGATGGATCTAGAAGAAGGGGGACATGTCAAGTATCTTTCTAGGGCTACTTTAGATGTATAATTCAATTTCACTTGTAATATTTCTTCAATTGGAAATGCAGTTAGATATTTAGGGTAGTACTGCTCGGAAGTTGAATAGATCAGAACTCAAAGCGATAAGAACCAAAGCCCCAATAAGAATTATTCACCAATTCTTATTCCTTTACATTTAATTAAGGTCTTTCATGAGGAAGATGGAAGCAAGCAAATCTAGCTCCTGAGATCGGAACAGAAATAAAGAGTGTTATAATTGAAATAGATCATGAGAAGGAAGAATGCCCCACATAAGTTGTTGTGTGGAAAAATGTGGCAGACACATGGACGAACGGTAATGCAACATGTGGCCTTGACTACTCTCCGCCAAGCGACAACCCTCCACGTCTACGGCTCCCTCCTATTCCGCTGGAAAGCCCAAAGCACGAAGTCCAAATGGTGGGCGACGATTCTTTCTGGCGTCGACAGATCGCGCCGTCGAGATCAAGGCGAGGAGATCCCTCGACCGCAGAAGTAACCGCCAAAGACGGCGATTGGGCTAAGCAGCGCTGACGACGAGGGGAACATTCTTTAGAGGACGTGACGGGTTGCGTGCAAAAGTGAAAGACGTCTGCAGGCATTAATTGTAAGCCCTCAAACCGCCCCACAGGGGACAGGAAAGCATTACGGAGAAGCACAGAGCCGTAATAGGAAACTAATTGGCTGAGTGAATAGTGCTGATTAGTGGGCTACGTCTGGGCCTACCAAGGAAGAGCACTTGAGTGCTTTCACCTATGAAGGAAACCCCCTAAGCGAAGGAAGCCCGGTATAAAAGGAGGAAGACCCCCAGTAAGGAAGGGGTTCAAAGGTTCAAAAAAGAAAAGAAATTTAATGAGAGCAATTGTTGTAAATTGTGATCTTCTCAAAAGAAATACAAAATCACAGTGAATGTAGCTCTAATTTTATAGAGTGAACCACTATAAAATTCCTTGTGTTTTTTGTCCATGCTTAATTTAGTTAAACACATAAACACACATATTCAATAAATTCTCATACGTTCACTACACACACAGGCTGGTAATCTAAAGGGAAACCAAGAGGTAACCCGGCCGGTTTTTTGTTGGTGAAATTTGACCGTCAACAATTGGTTCCCCCCCAACAACATAGTTATAAACCGCCATCCATCCAGGGAAG
>NW_010366164.1:1784667-1786694 GCF_000414095.1 Morus notabilis
TGAGCGCGTAGGAGGGAAGGACCCCCCCCCCGCCATTAAAAGACGCCCCGAGGCCGCGGGGCCCTGCCATGGCAGAAAATCCGAACCACGGTGACCACCCACATATCCAAGAGGGAACCGGAGATAGTGAGAATCACCGGGGCCTTCCTAGGCCTCGGCCCACCCAATCCTCTGGCAGCCGTTTGGGGGCCGCCGGACTCCGAGTTCCTGAGGACCGGGTACCGAGAGGTCCAGGAAACCCCGAGATACTATCCCAGAATCCAGGCGGAAACCCGCCAGGAGACTCAGGATCAGTACAGGCAGGCGGCCAGGCCCGAGGCGGACACAACGCCCAGAGGGTAGAAGCATCGAGAGTAGCCGGCTCGGTCATTTCGACAGAAGAAGCACGCGCCATCATGGAACGTATGGCCAGCCTAGAGCAAAAACTGACGGGGGACGTGGCGGGCCTAAAAAAGAATATAGGTCGTGTGGCTGAGGTGGCAAATGTCGATATCACGCCCAGCCGCACACATGACCATCCATTTATCGAAGAAATAATGGCGCCCCCTCTCCTCGATAAATACAGGTCACCGTCGATCCCACCGTATGATGGGCGAGGAGATCCCGACGACCATTTGGAGATGTACACAGGGCACATGCTCTTGCACGGTTATGCCGAGGAGATCATGTGCCGAGCCTTTCAAAACCATTTGACGGATTCTGCCCAAAGATGGTTCCGGACACTAAGGCCAAACTCTATCTCGAGCTGGGACGAGTTGAAGGAAGCGTTTTCCCTCCAATTCATAGGGGTCAAAAAGTACGTCCCCCCAAAGCAGAATCTGACGACGATATACCAAAAGCTGAACGAGTCACTGGGAATGACTCGCGAGATATGGGGAAGCTGTCGCCGCCACGATGGATATAACGGATAGAGAGGCCTTGATGGGGGCCTTATCTAGCATGAAGAAAATCACCCTATTCAAAAGAGAGCTGAACCGGAAACCTCTGTCCAGCTACAGGGAGTTTTTGGCGCGAGCGCAGGGGTACATCAACGCCGAAGAGGCAGACGCAAACGACCCCGAGCATAGGTCCAACAAGAATAAAGGAACTGAACAAGGGTCGACGCCTGTGAAACAGGATAGGAAGAAGCGTCGAGGTGGAGGAAACGGAGACAAGCAGCCCGCCGCAATGACAAGCGCTCCAGAAGCCAAGAAGCTGAGGCAAGAGGATACCCGTAAGCCTCGACTGTTCAAAAAATACGATTCCTACCACGAGCTAACGGTAGGAGTCGAGGAGGTCTTCAATCAGGTCGGCCGCGGGAACGTGCTACGCCGACCGGAATCGATGAAGTCAGATCCCAGCCGAAGGAACCAGAAGAAATTTTGTAGGTTCCACGGTGATGTTGGCCACCACACCAACGATTGCGCTAACCTCAAGGACGAAATCGAAAGAGTGATCTGCTAGGGAAGGTTACAAGAGTTCAGGGCCGAGCGGAGACCTCGCAACGACGGCCACGGTGGATAAAATGACGGTCGGCGCCGAGAGGATAACTAACGTCCAGAGGATCGCGAACCCGTCGGCGTCATACGGACTGTCCTCGGCGGTCCTTATATAGGAGGAGACTCAAGGAGGTCTCAGAAGGACTATGCCCACGAGGCCAGGGGGTTTATCAAGAGCGATTCTGGAGCATCTCCGCTGCAAAAACCCCAAGGTACAGTCACACCGACGTGGCCTTTAACGAGGATGACGCCAGTGGGGTTCATTTCCCCCACAACGACGCCTTAGTGGGGGAAGCCATGACAGGAAACCACACCGTGTGCAGAATCCTGGTAGACAATGGGAGCTCGGTGGACCTCCTATACTCCAACTGCTTGGAGAAAATGGGGATCCAAAAGGAACAATTGGAAAAAACCTCCAGGCCGCTATATGGTTTCACTGGGGACTCCGTCATTCCCCAGGGGACCATTCGGTTGCCTATAACCGCTGGAGAAAAACCCCGACAGGCTACCACAATGGCCGACTTTGTGGTTATAAAAGGAGGGTCCCAA